>NW_026962168.1:0-96544 GCF_032445375.1 Bacillus rossius redtenbacheri
CCTAATTACCTGTCAAATTGCTGCTTGCCTAATTAACTGCTTAATTGCCTGCCTAATTGCGGGCCTAATTAACTGCCTAATTGCGGGCCTAATTAACTGCCTAATTATCTGCCTAATTGCATGCCTAATTGCCTGCCCAATTGCCTTCCTAATTATCTGCCTTATTACCTGCCTAATTATCTGCCTAATTGCATAACTAATTGCCTGCCCAATTGCCTGCCTAATTATCTGCCTTATTACCTGCCTAATAAACTGCCTAATTAACTGCCAAATTGCCTGCCTTATTGCCTGCCTAATTGCCTGCCTAATTGCCTGCCTAATTGCCTGCTTAATTGCTTACCTTATTGCCTGCCTAGTTACCTGCCAAATTGCTTGCCTACCTAATTAACTGCTTAATTGCCTGCCTAATTACCTGCCTGCCTAATTGCCTGCCTACCTAATTGCTTGCCTAATTAACTGCCTAATTTCCTGCTTAATTGCCTGCCTAATTGCCTGACTAATTACCTTGCTGCCTAATTGTCTGCCTGTCTAATTGCCTGCTTAATAGCCTGACTAATTGCCTGCCTAATTTATTTACCTGCCTAATTGCCTGCCTGTCTAATTAACTGCCTAATTGCCTGCCTACCCAATTGCGTACCTAATTGCCTGACTGTTTAATTGACTGCCTAATTGTCTGCCTAATTGCCTGCCTAATTGCCTGCCTTATTACATGCCAAATTGCCTGCCTGCCTAAATAACTCCTTAATTGCCTGCCTAATTGCCTGCCTAATTGCCTGCCTAATTGCCTGCCTAATTGCCTGCCTAATTGCCTGCCTTTCTAGTTGCCTGCCTAATTGCTTGCCTAATAACCTGCCTAATTGCCTGCCTTCCTAATTGCCTGCCTTCCTAATTGCCTGCCTAATTGCTTGCCTAATAACCTGCTAAATTGTTTGCCTAATTTTCTGCCTAATTGCTTGCCTAATTAACTGTCTAATGGCATGCATAATTAACTGCCTAATTGACTGCCTAATTAACTGTTTATATGCCTGCCTAATTGCCTGCCTAATTGCCTGCCTTTTAGCCTTCCTTATTAACTGATTAATTGCCTACCTGCCTAATTGCCTGCCTAGTTGCCTGCTTAATAAACTGCCTAATTGCAAGGTCCAATTAACTGCCTAAATAGCTGCCTAATTGCCTGTCTAATTGCCTGCCTAATTGCCTGCAAAATTACTTGCCAAATTGCCTGCCTGCCTAATTAACTGCCTAATTGCCTGCCTAATTAGCTGCGTAATTGCTTGCCTAATTAACTGCCTTATTGCCTGCCTAATTGCCTACGTAATCATCTGCCTAAGTGCCTGCCTAATTAACTGCCTTATTCCCTGCTTAATTGCCTGCCTAATTAACTGCCTAATTGACTGCCTAATTGCTTGTCTAATTGCCTGCTTAATTGCCTTTCTAATTGCCTGCTTTATTGTCTGCCTTATTGTCTGCCAAATTCCCTGCCTGCCTCATTAACTGCCTAATTGCCTGACTGCCAAATTGCCTGCCTACCTAATTGCGTGCCTAATTGCCTGCCTGTTTAATTGACTGCCTAATTGCCTTCCTAATTAACTGCTTAATTGCCTGCCTAATTGCCTGCCTAATTTCCTGCTTAATTGCTTACCTTATTGCCTGCCTAATTACCTGCCAAATTGCTTGCCTGCCTAATTAACTACTTAATTGCCTCCCTAATTACCTGCCTGCCTAATTATCTGCCAAATTGCTTTCGTGCCTAATTAACTGCTTAATTGCCTCCCTAATTACCAGCCTATTTGCCTGCCTAATTGCTTGCCTAATTAACTGCCTAATTGCCTGCTTAATTGCCTGCCTAATACCTGCCTAAATGCCTGCCATATTGCTTGATTGCCTAATTGCCTGCCTAATTGCCTGCCTAATTGTCAGCTTAATTAACTGCCTAACTGCCTGCCTATTTGCCTGCCTAATTTTCTGCCTTATTAACTGCCTAATTGCCTGCCTAATTATTTGCCTAATTGACATCCTAATTGCTTGTATAATTGCCTGCTTAATTGCCTTCCTAATTGCCTGCCTTATTGACTGCCTTATTGCCTGCCAAATTCCCTCCATGCCTAATTATGTGCCTAGTTGCCTGCCTACCTAATTACATGCCTAATTGCCTGCCTGTTTTATTGACTGCCTAATTGCTTGCCCAATTAACTGCCTTATTGCCTGCCTAATTGCCTGCCTTATTGCCTGCCTAATTGCCTGCGTAATCATCTGCCTAATTGCCTGCCTAATCAACTGCCTTATTCCCTGCTTAATTGCCTGCCGAATTAACTGCCTAATTGCCTGCCTAATTAACTGCCTAATTGCTTGCTTCATTGCCTGCCTAATTAACTGCCTAATTGCCTGCCTAATTGCCTGGCTAATTGGTTGCCTGCCTTATTGCCTGCCTAATTGCCTGTCTAATTACCTGCCTAATTAACTGCCTTATTGCCTGCCTAATATCCTACCCAACTGCCTAACTAACTGCCTGACTTATTAACTGCCTAATTGCCTGCCTATTTGCCTGCTTAATTGCCTGTCTAATTAACTGCCTTATTGCCTGCCCAATTTCCTGCTTAATTGCCTACCGAATCGCCTGCCAAATTGCCTACCTGTCTAAATGCCTGCTTATTGCCTGACTTATTGCCTGCCTTATTGCATACCTGCCTAATTGCATGCCTGCCTAATTACCTGCCTGCCTAATTGCCTGCCTGCCTAATCACCTGCTTAATTTACTGCCTAATACCTGCCTAAATGCCTGCCATATTGCTTGATTGCCTAATTGCCTGCCTAATTGCCTGCCTAATTGTCAGCTTAATTAACTGCCTAACTGCCTGCCTATTTGCCTGCCTAATTTTCTGCCTTATTAACTGCCTAATTGCCTGCCTAATTATTTGCCTAATTGACATCCTAATTGCTTGTTTAATTGCCTGCTTAATTGCCTTCCTAACTGCCTGCCTTATTGACTGCCTTATTGCCTGCCAAATTCCCTCCATGCCTAATTATGTGCCTAGTTGCCTGCCTACCTAATTACATGCCTAATTGCCTGCCTGTTTTATTGACTGCCTAATTGCTTGCCCAATTAACTGCCTTATTGCCTGCCTAATTGCCTGCCTCATTGCCTGCCAAATTACCTGCCAAATTGCCTGCCAGCCTAATTAACTGCTTTATTTCCATTCTAATTGCCTGCGTAATCATCTGCCTAATTGCCTGCCTAATTAAATGCCTAATTCCCTGCTTAATTGCCTGCCTAATTAACTGCCTAATTGCCTGCCTAATTAACTGCCTAATTGCCTGCCAAATTAACTGCCTAATTGCCTGCCTAATTGCCTGCCTAATTTCCTGCCTAATTGCCTGCCTAATTGCCTGACTTATTACCTGCCAAATTGCCTGTTTGCCTAATTAACTGCTTAAATGCCTGCCTAATTGCCTGCCTAATTACATTTTTTATTGCCTGCCTTATTGCGGGCCTAATTAACTGTTTTATTGCCTGCCTATCTATCTAACTAATTGCTTGCCTAATTACCTGCATAATTGCCTGCCTAATTAACTACCTAATTGCCTGCCTATTTGCTTGCCTAATTAACAGCCTAATTGCCTGCCTTATTGCCTGCCTAATTATCTGCTAAATTATCTGCTCAATTGCCTGCCTACTTGCCTGCCTAATTGCCTGCCTAATTGCCTGCTTAATTGCTTACCTTATTGCCTGCCTAATTACCTGTCAAATTGCTTGCCTGCCTAATTAACTGCTTAATTGCCTGCTTTATTACCTGCCTGCCTAATTGCCTAGCTGCCTAATTGCTTGCTAATTAACTGCCTAATTGCCTGCATAATTGTCTGCCTAATTGCCTGCCTTATTGCTTGCCTAATAAACTACCTAATGGCCTGCCCAATTGCCTGCGTAATAAATTGCCTAATTGCCTGCCTAATTGCCTGCCTAATTAACAGCCTAATTGGCTGCCTAATGGCCTGCTAATGGCCTGCCTAATTACCTGCCAAATTGCCTGCTTGCCTAATTAACTGCTTAATTGCCTGCCTAATTGCCTGCCTGCTTTATTGCCTGCCTAATTAACTGCCTAATTAACTGCTTTATTACCTGCTAATTAAATGCCTAATTGCCTACCTAATTATCTGCCTAATTGCATGCCAAATTGCCAGCCCACTTGCCTGCCAAATAGCTGCCTAATTGCCTGCCTCATTGCCTGCCTAATTGCCTGCCTAATTAACTGCCAAATTGCCTGCTTCATTGTCTGCCTAATTGCCTGGCTAATTGGTTGCCTGCCTATTTGCCTGCCTTATTGCCTGCCAAATTTCCTGCCTTAATATCTGCCTAATTAACTGCCTGCTTGCCTGCCCAATTGGCTGTCAATATGCCTGCTTAATTGCCTGCCTAATTAGCTGCGTAATTACTTGCCTAATTTACTGCCTTATTGCCTGCCTAATTGCCTGCGTAATCATCTGCCTAATTGCCTGCCTAATCAACTGCCTTATTCCCTGCTTAATTGCCTGCCGAATTAACTGCCTAATTGCCTGCCTAATTAACTGCCTAATTGCTTGCTTCATTGCCTGCCTAATTAACTGCCTAATTGCCTGCCTAATTGCCTGGCTAATTGGTTGCCTGCCTTATTGCCTTCCTAAATGCCTGTCTAATTGCCTGCCTAATTAACTGCCTAATTGCCTGCCTAATAGCCTTCCTAATTAACTGCTTAATTGCCTGCCTAATTGCCTGCCTAATTTCCTGCTTAATTGCTTACCTTATTGCCTGCCTAATTACCTGCCAAATTGCTTGCCTGCCTAATTAACTACTTAATTGCCTCCCTAATTACCTGCCTGCCTAATTATCTGCCAAATTGCTTGCGTGCCTAATTAACTGCTTAATTGCCTCCCTAATTACCTGCCTATTTGCCTGCCTTATTGCTTGCCTAATTAACTGCCTAATTGCCTGCTTAGTTGCCTGCCTAATACCTGCCTAAATGCCTGCCATATTGCTTGATTGCCTAATTGCCTGCCTAATTGCCTGCCTAATTGTCAGCTAAATTAACTGCCTAACTGCCTGCCTATTTGCCTGCCTAATTTTCTGCCTTATTAACTGCCTAATTGCCTGCCTAATTACTTGCCTAATTGACATCCTAATTGCTTGTTTAATTGCCTGCTTAATTGCCTTCCTAATTGCCTGCCTTATTGACTGCCTTATTGCCTGCCAAATTCCCTCCATGCCTAATTATGTGCCTAGTTGCCTGCCTACCTAATTACATGCCTAATTGCCTGCCTGTTTTATGGACTGCCTAAATGCTTGCCCAATTAACTGCCTTATTGCCTGCCTAATTGCCTGCCTTATTGCCTGCCTAATTGCCTGCGTAATCATCTGCCTAATTGCCTGCCTAATCAACTGCCTTATTCCCTGCTTAATTGCCTGCCGAATTGACTGCCTAATTGCCTGCCTAATTAACTGCCTAATTGCTTGCTTCATTGCCTGCCTAATTAACTGCCTAATTGCCTGCCTAATTGCCTGGCTAATTGGTTGCCTGCCTTATTGCCTTCCTAATTGCCTGTCTAATTGCCTGCCTAATTAATTGCCTTATTGCCTGCCTAATATACTACCCAACTGCCTAACTAACTGCCTGACTTATTAACTGCCTAATCTCCTGCCTTATTGCCTGCCTAATTGCCTGCGTAATCCTCTGCCTAATTGCCTGCCTAATCAACTGCCTTATTCCCTGCTTAATTGCCTGCCTAATTGCCTGCCTAATTGTCAGCTTAATTAACTGCCTAACTGCCTGCCTATTTGCCTGCCTAATTTTCTGCCTTATTAACTGCCTAATTGCCTGCCTAATTATTTGCCTAATTGACATCCTAATTGCTTGTTTAATTGCCTGCTTAATTGCCTTCCTAATTGCCTGCCTTATTGACTGCCTTATTTCCTGCCAAATTCCCTCCATGCCTAATTATGTGCCTAGTTGCCTGCCTACCTAATTACATGCCTAATTGCCTGCCTGTTTTATTGACTACCTAATTGCTTGCCCAATTAACTGCCTTATTGCCTGCCTAATTGTCTGCCTTATTGCCTGCCTAATTAACTGCCTAATTGCCTGCCAAATTAACTGCCTAATTGCCTGCCTAATTGCCTGCCTAATTGCCTGCCTTATTACCTGCCAAATTGCCTGCCAGCCTAATTAACTGCTTTATTTCCATTCTAATTGCCTGCGTAATCATCTGCCTAATTGCCTGCCTAATTAAATGCCTAATTCCCTGCTTAATTGCCTGCCTAATTAACTGCCTAATTGCCTGCCTAATTAACTGCCTAATTGCCTGCCAAATTAACTGCCTAATTGCCTGCATAATTGCCTGCCTAATTAACTGCCTAAAGGTATGCTAATTGCCTGCCTAATTGCCTGCCTAATTGTCTCCCTAATTACCTGCCAAATTGCCTGCCTGCCTATTTTATTGCTTAATTGCATGCATAATTGCCTGCCTGCCTAATTGCTTCCCTAGTTTACTGCCTAATTGCCTGCCTAATAAACTGCCTAATTGCCTGCTTAATTAACTGCCTAATTGCCTGCCTAATTGCCTTTCTAATAAACTACCTATTTGCCTGCCTAATTAACTGCCTAATTGCCTGCCTTATTGCCTGCCTAATTAACTGCCTAATTGCCTGCCTAATTGCCTGCCTAGCTGCCTGCCTAATTGCCTGCCTACCTGGTTAATTGCCTGCTTAATTGCCTTCCTAATTGCCTGCCTTATTAACTGTCTAATTGCCTGCTTAATTAACTGGCTATTATCCTTCCTAATTGCCTGCCTAATTGACTGCCTATTTGCCTGCCTATAAGCCTGTCTTATTAACTGCTTAATTGCCTGCCTAATTAACTGCTTAATTGCCTTCCTAATTAACTGCCTGATTGCCTGCCTCATTGCCTGCCTAATTGCCTGCTTAACTAACTGCCTAATTGCCTTCCTAATTGCTTGCCTAATTAACTGCCTAATTGCTTGCTTAATTGCCTGCATAATTGCGGGCCTAATTAACTGCCTTATAGCCTGCCTAACTATCTGCCTAATTGCCTGCCTAATTAACTGCCTTATTCCCTTCTTAATTGCCTGCCTTAATTAACTGCTTAATTGCCTGCCAAATTAACTGCCTAACTGCCTGCTTCATTGCCTGCCTAATTAACTGCCTAATTGCCTGCCTAATTACTGCTTAATTGCCTATCTAATTACAAGCCTGCCTAATTGCCTGTCTGCCTAATTGCTTGCCTAATTAACTGCCTAATTGCCTACCTTATTGCCTGCCTAATTGTCTGCCTAACTGCTTGCCTAATAAACTACCTAATTACCTGCCTAATTGCTTGCCTAATTAACTGCCTAATTGCCTACCTAATTAACTGCCTTATTGCTGCCTTATTACCTGCCTGCCTTAATAACCTGCTTAATTGCCTGCCTAATTGCGGGCCTAATTAACTGCCTTATTGCCTGCCTTACTATCTGCCTAATTGCCTGCCTAATTAACTGCCAAATAGCCTGCCTAATTGCTTGCATAATTAACTGCCTAATTGCCTGCCTAATTGCCTGATTATTGCCTGCCTAATTAACTGCCTAATTGTATGCCTATTTAACTGCCTAATTAACTGCTTTATCGCCTGCCTAATTATCTGCCTAATTGCTTGCCTAATTGCTTACCCAATAGCCTGCTAATTATCTGTCTAATTGCCTGCCCAATTAACTACCTAATTGCCTGCCTTATTGCCTGCCTAATTGCCTGCCTAATTAACTGCTTAATTGCCTGCCTAATTGCCTGCCTAATTGCCTGCTTAATTGCTTACCTTATTGCCTGCCTAGTTACCTGCCAAATTGCCTGCCTACCTAATTAACTGCTTAATTGCCTGCCTAATTACCTGCCTGCCCAATTGCCTGCCTACCCAATTGCTTGCCTAATTAACTGCCTAATTGCCTGCTCAATTGCCTGCCTAATTTTCTGCCTAATTGCCTGCCTTATTGCTTGCCTAATAAACTACCTAATTGCCTACCCAATTGCCTGCCTAATTATCTGTCTAATTGGCTGCCCAATTAACTACCCAATTGCCTGCCTTATTGCCTGCCTAATAGCCTGCCTAATTAACTGCTTAATTGCCTGCCTAATTGCCTGCCTAATTGCCTGCTTAATTGCTTACCTTATTGCCTGCCTAGTTACCTGCCAAATTGCTTGCCTACCTAATTAACTGCTTAATTGCCTGCCTAATTACCTGCCTGCCTAATTGCCTGCCTACCTAATTGCTTGCCTAATTAACTGCCTAATTTCCTGCTTAATTGCCTGCCTAATTTTCTGCCTAATTGCCTGCCTTATTGCTTGCCAAATAAACTACCTATTTGCCTGCCTAATTGCCTGCCTAATTAACTGCCTAATTGCCTGCCTAATTAACTTCCTAATTACCTGCATAATTACCTGCCTAATTGCCTGCCTAATTACCTGTCAAATTGCTGCTTGCCTAATTAACTGCTTAATTGCCTGTCTAATTGCCTGCCTAATTAACTGCCTTATTGCCTGCCTAATATCCTACCCAACTGCCTAACTAACTGCCTGACTTATTAACTGCCTAATCTCCTGCCTTATTGCCTGCCTAATTGCCTGCGTAATCATCTGCATAATTGCCTGCCTAATAAACTGCCTTATTCCCTGCTTAATTGCCTGCCTAATTGCCTGCCTAATTGTCAGCTTAATTAACTGCCTAACTGCCTGCCTATTTGCCTGCCTAATTTTCTGCCTTATTAACTGCCTAATTGCCTGCCTAATTATTTGCCTAATTGACATCCTAATTGCTTGTTTAATTGCCTGCTTAATTGCCTTCCTAATTGCCTGCCTTATTGACTGCCTTATTGCCTGCCAAATTCCCTCCATGCCTAATTATGTGCCTAGTTGCCTGCCTACCTAATTACATGCCTAATTGCCTGCCTGTTTTATTGACTGCCTAATTGCTTGCCCAATTAACTGCCTTATTGCCTGCCTAATTGCCTGCCTTATTGCCTGCCTAATTATCTGCCTATTTGCATGCCTAATTAACTGCTTAATTGCCTGCCAAATTACCTGCCAAATTGCCTGCCTAATAAACTGCTTAATTTCCTGCCTTATTGCCAGCCTGCTAAATTGCCTGCCTATCTAATTGCCTGCCTAATTGCCTGCCTCATTGCCTGCCAAATTACCTGCCAAATTGCCTGCCAGCCTAATTAACTGCTTTATTTCCATTCTAATTGCCTGCGTAATCATCTGCCTAATTGCCTGCCTAATTAAATGCCTAATTCCCTGCTTAATTGCCTGCCTAATTAACTGCCTAATTGCCTGCCTAATTAACTGCCTAATTGCCTGCCAAATTAACTGCCTAATTGCCTGCCTAATTGCCTGCCTAATTTCCTGCCTAATTGCCTGCCTAATTGCCTGCCTTATTACCTGCCAAATTGCCTGCCAGCCTAATTCACTGCTTTATTTCCATTCTAATTGCCTGCGTAATCATCTGCCTAATTGCCTGCCTAATTAAATGCCTAATTCCCTGCTTAATTGCCTGCCTAATTAACTGCCTAATTGCCTGCCTAATTAACTGCCTAATTGCCTGCCAAATTAACTGCCTAATTGCCTGCATAATTGCCTGCCTAATTAACTGCCTAAAGGTATGCTAATTGCCTGCCTAATTGCCTGCCTAATTGTCTCCCTAATTACCTGCCAAATTGCCTGCCTGCCTATTTTATTGCTTAATTGCATGCATAATTGCCTGCCTGCCTAATTGCTTCCCTAGTTTACTGCCTAATTGCCTGCCTAATAAACTGCCTAATTGCCTGCTTAATTAACTGCCTAATTGCCTGCCTAATTGCCTTCCTAATAAACTACCTATTTGCCTGCCTAATTAACTGCCTAATTGCCTGCCTTATTGCCTGCCTAATTAACTGCCTAATTGCCTGCATAATTGCCTGCCTAGCTGCCTGCCTAATTGCCTGCCTACCTGGTTAATTGCCTGCTTAATTGCCTTCCTAATTGCCTGCCTTATTAACTGTCTAATTGCCTGCTTAATTAACTGGCTATTATCCTTCCTAATTGCCTGCCTAATTGACTGCCTATTTGCCTGCCTATAAGCCTGTCTTATTAACTGCTTAATTGCCTGCCTAATTAACTGCTTAATTGCCTTCCTAATTAACTGCCTGATTGCCTGCCTCATTGCCTGCCTAATTGCCTGCTTAACTAACTGCCTAATTGCCTTCCTAATTGCTTGCCTAATTAACTGCCTAATTGCTTGCTTAATTGCCTGCATAATTGCGAGCCTAATTAACTGCCTTATAGCCTGCCTAACTATCTGCCTAATTGCCTGCCTAATTAACTGCCTTATTCCCTTCTTAATTGCCTGCCTTAATTAACTGCTTAATTGCCTGCCAAATTAACTGCCTAACTGCCTGCTTCATTGCCTGCCTAATTAACTGCCTAATTGCCTGCCTAATTACTGCTTAATTGCCTATCTAATTACAAGCCTGCCTAATTGCCTGTCTGCCTAATTGCTTGCCTAATTAACTGCCTAATTGCCTACCTTATTGCCTGCCTAATTGTCTGCCTAACTGCTTGCCTAATAAACTACCTAATTGCCTGCCTAATTGCTTGCCTAATTAACTGCCTAATTGCCTACCTAATTAACTGCCTTATTGCTGCCTTATTACCTGCCTGCCTTAATAACCTGCTTAATTGCCTGCCTAATTGCGGGCCTAATTAACTGCCTTATTGCCTGCCTAACTATCTGCCTAATTGCCTGCCTAATTAACTGCCAAATAGCCTGCCTAATTGCTTGCCTAATTAACTGCCTAATTGCCTGCCTAATTGCCTGATTATTGCCTGCCTAATTAACTGCCTAATTGTATGCCTATTTAACTGCCTAATTAACTGCTTTATCGCCTGCCTAATTATCTGCCTAATTGCTTGCCTAATTGCTTACCCAATAGCCTGCTAATTAT
This sequence comes from Bacillus rossius redtenbacheri, assembly GCF_032445375.1. Classification (NCBI taxonomy): domain Eukaryota; kingdom Metazoa; phylum Arthropoda; class Insecta; order Phasmatodea; family Bacillidae; genus Bacillus; species Bacillus rossius. The sequence continues at coordinate 10,996 of NW_026962168.1, forward strand.
CTGTCTAATTGCCTGCCTAATTAACTACCTAATTGCCTGCCTTATTGCCTGCCTAATTGCCTGCCTAATTAACTGCTTAATTGCCTGCCTAATTGCCTGCCTAATTGCCTGCTTAATTGCTTACCTTATTGCCTGCCTAGTTACCTGCCAAATTGCCTGCCTACCTAATTAACTGCTTAATTGCCTGCCTAATTACCTGCCTGCCCAATTGCCTGCCTACCCAATTGCTTGCCTAATTAACTGCCTAATTGCCTGCTCAATTGCCTGCCTAATTTTCTGCCTAATTGCCTGCCTTATTGCTTGCCTAATAAACTACCTAATTGCCTACCCAATTGCCTGCCTAATTATCTGTCTAATTGGCTGCCCAATTAACTACCCAATTGCCTGCCTTATTGCCTGCCTAATTGCCTGCCTAATTAACTGCTTAATTGCCTGCCTAATTGCCTGCCTAATTGCCTGCTTAATTGCTTACCTTATTGCCTGCCTAGTTACATGCCAAATTGCTTGCCTACCTAATTAACTGCTTAATTGCCTGCCTAATTACCTGCCTGCCTAATTGCCTGCCTACCTAATTGCTTGCCTAATTAACTGCCTAATTTCCTGCTTAATTGCCTGCCTAATTTTCTGCCTAATTGCCTGCCTTATTGCTTGCCAAATAAACTACCTATTTGCCTGCCTAATTGCCTGCCTAATTAACTGCCTAATTGCCTGCCTAATTAACTGCCTAATTACCTGCATAATTACCTGCCTAATTGCCTGCCTAATTACCTGTCAAATTGCTGCTTGCCTAATTAACTGCTTAATTGCCTGCCTAATTGCGGGCCTAATTAACTGCCTAATTGCGGGCCTAATTAACTGCCTAATTATCTGCCTAATTGCATGCCTAATTGCCTGCCCAATTGCCTGCCTAATTATCTGCCTTATTACCTGCCTAATTATCTGCTTAATTGCATGCCTAATTGCCTGCCCAATTGCCTGCCTAATTATCTGCCTTATTACCTGCCTAATTAACTGCCTAATTAACTGCCTAATTGCCTGCCTTATTGCCTGCCTAATTGCCTGCCTAATTGCCTGCCTAATTGCCTGCTTAATTGCTTACCTTATTGCCTGCCTAGTTACCTGCCAAATTGCTTGCCTACCTAATTAACTGCTTAATTGCCTGCCTAATTACCTGCCTGCCTAATTGCCTGCCTACCTAATTGCTTGCCTAATTAACTGCCTAATTTCCTGCTTAATTGCCTGCCTAATTTTCTGCCTAATTGCCTGCCTTATTGCTTGCCAAATAAACTACCTATTTGCCTGCTTAATTGCCTGCCTAATTACCTGCCTGCCTAATTGCCTGCCTACCTAATTGCTTGCCTAATTAACTGCCTAATTTCCTGCTTAATTGCCTGCCTAATTTTCTGCCTAATTGCCTGCCTTATTGCTTGGCAAATAAACTACCTATTTGCCTGCCTAATTGCCTGCCTAATTAACTGCCTAATTGCCTGCCTAATTAACTGCCTAATTACCTGCATAATTACCTGCCTAATTGCCTGCCTAATTACCTGTCAAATTGCTGCTTGCCTAATTAACTGCTTAATTGCCTGCCTAATTGCGGGCCTAATTAACTGCCTAATTGCGGGCCTAATTAACTGCCTAATTATCTGCCTAATTGCATGCCTAATTGCCTGCCTAATTGCCTTCCTAATTATCTGCCTTATTATCTGCCTTATTACCTGCCTAATAAACTGCCTAATTAACTGCCAAATTGCCTGCCTTATTGCCTGCCTAATTGCCTGCCTAATTGCCTGCCTAATTGCCTGCTTAATTGCTTACCTTATTGCCTGCCTAGTTACCTGCCAAATTGCTTGCCTACCTAATTAACTGCTTAATTGCCTGCCTAATTACCTGCCTGCCTAATTGCCTGCCTACCTAATTGCTTGCCTAATTAACTGCCTAATTTCCTGCTTAATTGCCTGCCTAATTGCCTGACTAATTACCTTGCTGCCTAATTGTCTGCCTGTCTAATTGCCTGCTTAATAGCCTGACTAATTGCCTGCCTAATTTATTTACCTGCCTAATTGCCTGCCTGTCTAATTAACTGCCTAATTGCCTGCCTACCCAATTGCGTACCTAATTGCATGACTGTTTAATTGACTGCCTAATTGACTGCCTAATTGCCTGCCTAATTGCCTGCCTTATTACATGCCAAATTGCCTGCCTGCCTAATTAACTCCTTAATTGCCTGCCTAATTGCCTGCCTAATTGCCTGCCTAATTGCCTGCCTAATTGCCTGCCTTTCTAGTTGCCTGCCTAATTGCCTGCCTAATTGCTTGCCTAATAACCTGCTAAATTGTTTGCCTAATTTTCTGCCTAATTGCTTGCCTAATTAACTGCCTAATGGCATGCATAATTAACTGCCTAATTGACTGCCTAATTAAGTGTTTATATGCCTGCCTAATTGCCTGCCTAATTGCCTGCCTTTTAGCCTTCCTTATTAACTGATTAATTGCCTACCTGCCTAATTGCCTGCCTAATTGCCTGCTTAATAAACTGCCTAATTGCAAGGTCCAATTAACTGCCTAAATAGCTGCCTAATTGCCTGTCTAATTGCCTGCCTAATTGCCTGCAAAATTACTTGCCAAATTGCCTGCCTGCCTAATTAACTGCCTAATTGCCTGCCTAATTAGCTGCGTAATTGCTTGCCTAATATACTGCCTTATTGCCTGCCTAATTGCCTACGTAATCATCTGCCTAAGTGCCTGCCTAATTAACTGCCTTATTCCCTGCTTAATTGCCTGCCTAATTAACTGCCTAATTGACTGCCTAATTGCTTGTCTAATTGCCTGCTTAATTGCCTTTCTAATTGCCTGCTTTATTGTCTGCCTTATTGTCTGCCAAATTCCCTGCCTGCCTCATTAACTGCCTAATTGCCTGACTGCCTAATTGCCTGCCTACCTAATTGCGTGCCTAATTGCCTGCCTGTTTAATTGACTGCCTAATTGCCTTCCTAATTAACTGCTTAATTGCCTGCCTAATTGCCTGCCTAATTTCCTGCTTATTGCTTACCTTATTGCCTGCCTAATTACCTGCCAAATTGCTTGCCTGCCTAATTAACTACTTAATTGCCTCCCTAATTACCTGCCTGCCTAATTATCTGCCAAATTGCTTGCGTGCCTAATTAACTGCTTAATTGCCTCCCTAATTACCAGCCTATTTGCCTGCCTAATTGCTTGCCTAATTAACTGCCTAATTGCCTGCTTAATTGCCTGCCTAATACCTGCCTAAATGCCTGCCATATTGCTTGATTGCCTAATTGCCTGCCTAATTGCCTGCCTAATTGTCAGCTTAATTAACTGCCTAACTGCCTGCCTATTTGCCTGCCTAATTTTCTGCCTTATTAACTGCCTAATTGCCTGCCTAATTATTTGCCTAATTGACATCCTAATTGCTTGTTTAATTGCCTGCTTAATTGCCTTCCTAATTGCCTGCCTTATTGAATGCCTTATTGCCTGCCAAATTCCCTCCATGCCTAATTATGTGCCTAGTTGCCTGCCTACCTAATTACATGCCTAATTGCCTGCCTGTTTTATTGACTGCCTAATTGCTTGCCCAATTAACTGCCTTATTGCCTGCCTAATTGCCTGCCTTATTGCCTGCCTAATTGCCTGCGTAATCATCTGCCTAATTGCCTGCCTAATTAACTGCCTAATTGCTTGCTTCATTGCCTGCCTAATTAACTGCCTAATTGCCTGCCTAATTGCCTGGCTAATTGGTTGCCTGCCTTATTGCCTTCCTAATTGCCTGTCTAATTGCCTGCCTAATTAACTGCCTTATTGCCTGCCTAATATCCTACCCAACTGCCTAACTAACTGCCTGACTTAATAACTGCCTAATTGCCTGCCTATTTGCCTGCTTAATTGCCTGTCTAATTAACTGCCTTATTGCCTGCCCAATTTCCTGCTTAATTGCCTACCGAATCGCCTTCCAAATTGCCTACCTGTCTAAATGCCTGCTTATTGCCTGACTTATTGCCTGCCTTATTGCATACCTGCCTAATTGCATGCCTGCCTAATTACCTGCCTGCCTAATTGCCTGCCTGCCTAATCACCTGCTTAATTTACTGCCTAATACCTGCCTAAATGCCTGCCATATTGCTTGATTGCCTAATTGCCTGCCTAATTGCGTGCCTAATTGTCAGCTTAATTAACTGCCTAACTGCCTGCCTATTTGCCTGCCTAATTTTCTGCCTTATTAACTGCCTAATTGCCTGCCTAATTATTTGCCTAATTGACATCCTAATTGCTTGTTTAATTGCCTGCTTAATTGCCTTCCTAATTGCCTGCCTTATTGACTGCCTTATTGCCTGCCAAATTCCCTCCATGCCTAATTATGTGCCTAGTTGCCTGCCTACCTAATTACATGCCTAATTGCCTGCCTGTTTTATTGACTGCCTAATTGCTTGCCCAATTAACTGCCTTATTGCCTGCCTAATTGCCTGCCTCATTGCCTGCCAAAATACCTGCCAAATTGCCTGCCAGCCTAATTAACTGCTTTATTTCCATTCTAATTGCCTGCGTAATCATCTGCCTAATTGCCTGCCTAATTAAATGCCTAATTCCCTGCTTAATTGCCTGCCTAATTAACTGCCTAATTGCCTGCCTAATTAACTGCCTAATTGCCTGCCAAATTAACTGCCTAATTGCCTGCCTAATTGCCTGCCTAATTTCCTGCCTAATTGCCTGCCTAATTGCCTGCCTTATTACCTGCCAAATTGCCTGCTTGCCTAATTAACTGCTTAATTGCCTGCCTAATTGCCTGCCTAATTACATTTTTTATTGCCTGCCTTATTGCGGGCCTAATTAACTGTTTTATTGCCTGCCTATCTATCTAACTAATTGCTTGCCTAATTACCTGCATAATTGCCTGCTTAATTAACTACCTAATTGCCTGCCTATTTGCTTGCCTAATTAACTGCCTAATTGCCTGCCTTATTGCCTGCCTAATTATCTGCTTAATTATCTGCTCAATTGCCTGCCTACTTGCCTGCCTAATTGCCTGCCTAATTGCCTGCTTAATTGCTTACCTTATTGCCTGCCTAATTACCTGCCAAATTGCTTGCCTGCCTAATTAACTGCTTAATTGCCTGCTTTATTACCTGCCTGCCTAATTGCCTAGCTGCCTAATTGCTTGCTAATTAACTGCCTAATTGCCTGCATAATTGTCTGCCTAATTGCCTGCCTTATTGCTTGCCTAATAAACTACCTAATGGCCTGCCCAATTGCCTGCGTAATAAATTGCCTAATTGCCTGCCTAATTGCCTGCCTAATTAACAGCCTAATTGGCTGCCTAATGGCCTGCTAATGGCCTGCCTAATTACCTGCCAAATTGCCTGCTTGCCGAATTAACTGCTTAATTGCCTGCCTAATTGCCTGCCTTCTTAATTGCCTTCCTTATTGCGGGCCTCATTAACTGCCTAATTGCCTGCCTAATTATCTGCCTTAGTTCTTGCCTAATTGCTTGCCAAATTATCTGCCTAATTGCCTGCCTAATTAACTGCCTAATTGCCTGCCTAATTGATTGCCTAATTAACTGTCTTATTGCCTGCCTAATTGTTTGCTCTATTGCCTGCCTAATTGCCTGCCATATTAACTGCCTAATTGCCTGCCTTTTTGCCTGCATAATTGCCTGCCTAATTAACTGCCTAAAGGTATGCTAATTGCCTGCCTAATTGCCTGCCTAATTGTCTCCCTAATTACCTGCCAAATTGCCTGCCTGCCTATTTTATTGCTTAATTGCATGCATAATTGCCTGCCTGCCTAATTGCTTCCCTAGTTTACTGCCTAATTGCCTGCCTAATTAACTGCCTAATTGCCTGCTTAATTAACTGCCTAATTGCCTGCCTAATTGCCTTCCTAATAAACTACCTATTTGCCTGCCTAATTAACTGCCTAATTGCCTGCCTTATTGCCTGCCTAATTAACTGCCTAATTGCCTGCCTAATTGCCTGCCTTATTAACTGTCTAATTGCCTGCTTAATTAACTGGCTATTATCCTTCCTAATTGCCTGCCTAATTGACTGCCTATTTGCCTGCCTATAAGCCTGTCTTATTAACTGCTTAATTGCCTGCCTAATTAACTGCTTAATTGCCTTCCTAATTAACTGCCTGATTGCCTGCCTCATTGCCTGCCTAATTGCCTGCCTAACTAACTGCCTAATTGCCTTCCTAATTGCTTGCCTAATTAACTGCCTAATTGCTTGCTTAATTGCCTGCCTAATTGCGGGCCTAATTAACTGCCTTATAGCCTGCCTAACTATCTGCCTAATTGCCTGCCTAATTAACTGCCTTATTCCCTTCTTAATTGCCTGCCTTAATTAACTGCTTAATTGCCTGCCAAATTAACTGCCTAACTGCCTGCTTCATTGCCTGCCTAATTAACTGCTTAATTGCTTGCCTAATTAACTGCCTAATTGCCTACCTTATTGCCTGCCTAATTGTCTGCCTAACTGCTTGCCTAATAAACTACCTAATTGCCTGCCTAATTGCTTGCCTAATTAACTGCCTAATTGCCTACCTAATTAACTGCCTTATTGCTGCCTTATTACCTGCCTGCCTTAATAACCTGCTTAATTGCCTGCCTAATTGCGGGCCTAATTAACTGCCTTATTGCCTGCCTAACTATCTGCCTAATTGCCCGCCTAATTAACTGCCAAATAGCCTGCCTAATTGCTTGCCTAATTAACTGCCTAATTGCCTGCCTAATTGCCTGATTATTGCCTGCCTAATTAACTGCCTAATTGTATGCCTATTTAACTGCCTAATTAACTGCTTTATCGCCTGCCTAATTATCTGCCTAATTGCTTGCCTAATTGCTTACCCAATAGCCTGCTAATTATCTGTCTAATTGCCTGCCCTTTTAACTACCTAATTGCCTGCCTTATTGCCTGCCTAATTGCCTGCCAAATTAACTGCTTAATTGCCTGCCTAATTGCCTGCCTAATTGCCTGCTTAATTGCTTACCTTATTGCCTGCCTAGTTACCTGCCAAATTGCCTGCCTACCTAATTAACTGCTTAATTGCCTGCCTAATTACCTGCCTGCCCAATTGCCTGCCTACCCAATTGCTTGCCTAATTAACTGCCTAATTGCCTGCTCAATTGCCTGCCTAATTTTCTGCCTAATTGCCTGCCTTATTGCTTGCCTAATAAACTACCTAATTGCCTACCCAATTGCCTGCCTAATTATCTGTCTAATTGGCTGCCCAATTAACTACCCAATTGCCTGCCTTATTGCCTGCCTAATTGCCTGCCTAATTAACTGCTTAATTGCCTGCCTAATTGCCTGCCTAATTGCCTGCTTAATTGCTTACCTTATTGCCTGCCTAGTTACCTGCCAAATTGCTTGCCTACCTAATTAACTGCTTAATTGCCTGCCTAATTACCTGCCTGCCTAATTGCCTGCCTACCTAATTGCTTGCCTAATTAACTGCCTAATTTCCTGTTTAATTGCCTGCCTAATTTTCTGCCTAATTGCCTGCCTTATTGCTTGCCAAATAAACTACCTATTTGCCTGCCTAATTGCCTGCCTAATTAACAGCCTAATTGCCTGCCTAATTAACTGCCTAATTACCTGCATAATTACCTGCCTAATTGCCTGCCTAATTACCTGTCAAATTGCTGATTGCCTAATTAACTGCTTAATTGCCTGCCTAATTGCGGGCCTAATTAACTGCCTAATTGCGGGCCTAATTAACTGCCTAATTATCCGCCTAATTGCATGCCTAATTGCCTGCCCAATTGCCTGCCTAATTATCTGCCTTATTACCTGCTTAATTGCATGCCTAATTGCCTGCCCAATTGCCTGCCTAATTATCTGCCTTATTACCTGCCTAATTAACTGCCTAATTAACTGCCAAATTGCCTGCCTTATTACCTGCCTAATTGCCTGCCTAATTGCCTGCCTAATTGCCTGCTTAATTGCTTACCTTATTGCCTGCCTAGTTACCTGCCAAATTGCTTGCCTACCTAATTAACTGCTTAATTGCCTGCCTAATTACCTGCCTGCCTAATTGCCTGCCTACCTAATTGCTTGCCTAATTAACTGCCTAATTGCTTGTATAATTGCCTGCTTAATTGCCTTCCTAATTGCCTGCCTTATTGACTGCCTTATTGCCTGCCAAATTCCCTCCATGCCTAATTATGTGCCTAGTTGCCTGCCTACCTAATTACATGCCTAATTGCCTGCCTGTTTTATTGACTGCCTAATTGCTTGCCCAATTAACTGCCTTATTGCCTGCCTAATTGCCTGCCTTATTGCCTGCCTAATTGCCTGCGTAATCATCTGCCTAATTGCCTGCCTAATCAACTGCCTTATTCCCTGCTTAATTGCCTGCCGAATTAACTGCCTAATTGCCTGCCTAATTAACTGCCTAATTGCTTGCTTCATTGCCTGCCTAATTAACTGCCTAATTGCCTGCCTAATTGCCTGGCTAATTGGTTGCCTGCCTTATTGCCTGCCTAATTGCCTGTCTAATTACCTGCCTAATTAACTGCCTTATTGCCTGCCTAATATCCTACCCAACTGCCTAACTAACTGCCTGACTTATTAACTGCCTAATTGCCTGCCTATTTGCCTGCTTAATTGCCTGTCTAATTAACTGCCTTATTGCCTGCCCAATTTCCTGCTTAATTGCCTACCGAATCGCCTGCCAAATTGCCTACCTGTCTAAATGCCTGCTTATTGCCTGACTTATTGCCTGCCTTATTGCATACCTGCCTAATTGCATGCCTGCCTAATTACCTGCCTGCCTAATTGCCTGCCTGCCTAATCACCTGCTTAATTTACTGCCTAATACCTGCCTAAATGCCTGCCATATTGCTTGATTGCCTAATTGCCTGCCTAATTGCCTGCCTAATTGTCAGCTTAATTAACTGCCTAACTGCCTGCCTATTTGCCTGCCTAATTTTCTGCCTTATTAACTGCCTAATTGCCTGCCTAATTATTTGCCTAATTGACATCCTAATTGCTTGTTTAATTGCCTGCTTAATTGCCTTCCTAACTGCCTGCCTTATTGACTGCCTTATTGCCTGCCAAATTCCCTCCATGCCTAATTATGTGCCTAGTTGCCTGCCTACCTAATTACATGCCTAATTGCCTGCCTGTTTTATTGACTGCCTAATTGCTTGCCCAATTAACTGCCTTATTGCCTGCCTAATTTCCTGCCTCATTGCCTGCCAAATTACCTGCCAAATTGCCTGCCAGCCTAATTAACTGCTTTATTTCCATTCTAATTGCCTGCGTAATCATCTGCCTAATTGCCTGCCTAATTAAATGCCTAATTCCCTGCTTAATTGCCTGCCTAATTAACTGCCTAATTGCCTGCCTAATTAACTGCCTAATTGCCTGCCAAATTAACTGCCTAATTGCCTGCCTAATTGCCTGCCTAATTTCCTGCCAAATTGCTTGCCTAATTGCCTGACTTATTACCTGCCAAATTGCCTGTTTGCCTAATTAACTGCTTAAATGCCTGCCTAATTGCCTGCCTAATTACATTTTTTATTGCCTGCCTTATTGCGGGCCTAATTAACTGTTTTATTGCCTGCCTATCTATCTAACTAATTGCTTGCCTAATTACCTGCATAATTGCCTGCCTAATTAACTACCTAATTGCCTGCCTATTTGCTTGCCTAATTAACAGCCTAATTGCCTGCCTTATTGCCTGCCTAATTATCTGCTAAATTATCTGCTCAATTGCCTGCCTACTTGCCTGCCTAATTGCCTGCCTAATTGCCTGCTTAATTGCTTACCTTATTGCCTGCCTAATTACCTGCCAAATTGCTTGCCTGCCTAATTAACTGCTTAATTGCCTGCTTTATTACCTGCCTGCCTAATTGCCTAGCTGCCTAATTGCTTGCTAATTAACTGCCTAATTGCCTGCATAATTGTCTGCCTAATTGCCTGCCTTATTGCTTGCCTAATAAACTACCTAATGGCCTGCCCAATTGCCTGCGTAATAAATTGCCTAATTGCCTGCCTAATTGCCTGCCTAATTAACAGCCTAATTGGCTGCCTAATGGCCTGCTAATGGCCTGCCTAATTACCTGCCAAATTGCCTGCTTGCCTAATTAACTGCTTAATTGCCTGCCTAATTGCCTGCCTGCTTAATTGCCTGCCTAATTAACTGCCTAATTAACTGCTTTATTACCTGCTAATTAAATGCCTAATTGCCTACCTAATTATCTGCCTAATTGCATGCCAAATTGCCAGCCCACTTGCCTGCCAAATAGCTGCCTAATTGCCTGCCTCATTGCCTGCCTAATTGCCTGCCTAATTAACTGCCAAATTGCCTGCTTCATTGTCTGCCTAATTGCCTGGCTAATTGGTTGCCTGCCTATTTGCCTGCCTTATTGCCTGCCAAATTTCCTGCCTTAATATCTGCCTAATTAACTGCCTGCTTGCCTGCCCAATTGGCTGTCAATATGCCTGCTTAATTGCCTGCCTAATTAGCTGCGTAATTACTTGCCTAATTTACTGCCTTATTGCCTGCCTAATTGCCTGCGTAATCATCTGCCTAATTGCCTGCCTAATCAACTGCCTTATTCCCTGCTTAATTGCCTGCCGAATTAACTGCCTAATTGCCTGCCTAATTAACTGCCTAATTGCTTGCTTCATTGCCTGCCTAATTAACTGCCTAATTGCCTGCCTAATTGCCTGGCTAATTGGTTGCCTGCCTTATTGCCTTCCTAAATGCCTGTCTAATTGCCTGCCTAATTAACTGCCTAATTGCCTGCCTAATAGCCTTCCTAATTAACTGCTTAATTGCCTGCCTAATTGCCTGCCTAATTTCCTGCTTAATTGCTTACCTTATTGCCTGCCTAATTACCTGCCAAATTGCTTGCCTGCCTAATTAACTACTTAATTGCCTCCCTAATTACCTGCCTGCCTAATTATCTGCCAAATTGCTTGCGTGCCTAATTAACTGCTTAATTGCCTCCCTAATTACCTGCCTATTTGCCTGCCTTATTGCTTGCCTAATTAACTGCCTAATTGCCTGCTTAGTTGCCTGCCTAATACCTGCCTAAATGCCTGCCATATTGCTTGATTGCCTAATTGCCTGCCTAATTGCCTGCCTAATTGTCAGCTAAATTAACTGCCTAACTGCCTGCCTATTTGCCTGCCTAATTTTCTGCCTTATTAACTGCCTAATTGCCTGCCTAATTACTTGCCTAATTGACATCCTAATTGCTTGTTTAATTGCCTGCTTAATTGCCTTCCTAATTGCCTGCCTTATTGACTGCCTTATTGCCTGCCAAATTCCCTCCATGCCTAATTATGTGCCTAGTTGCCTGCCTACCTAATTACATGCCTAATTGCCTGCCTGTTTTATGGACTGCCTAAATGCTTGCCCAATTAACTGCCTTATTGCCTGCCTAATTGCCTGCCTTATTGCCTGCCTAATTGCCTGCGTAATCATCTGCCTAATTGCCTGCCTAATCAACTGCCTTATTCCCTGCTTAATTGCCTGCCGAATTGACTGCCTAATTGCCTGCCTAATTAACTGCCTAATTGCTTGCTTCATTGCCTGCCTAATTAACTGCCTAATTGCCTGCCTAATTGCCTGGCTAATTGGTTGCCTGCCTTATTGCCTTCCTAATTGCCTGTCTAATTGCCTGCCTAATTAATTGCCTTATTGCCTGCCTAATATCCTACCCAACTGCCTAACTAACTGTCTGACTTATTAACTGCCTAATCTCCTGCCTTATTGCCTGCCTAATTGCCTGCGTAATCCTCTGCCTAATTGCCTGCCTAATCAACTGCCTTATTCCCTGTTTATTTGCTTGCCTAATTGCCTGCCTAATTGTCAGCTTAATTAACTGCCTAACTGCCTGCCTATTTGCCTGCCTAATTTTCTGCCTTATTAACTGCCTAATTGCCTGCCTAATTATTTGCCTAATTGACATCCTAATTGCTTGTTTAATTGCCTGCTTAATTGCCTTCCTAATTGCCTGCCTTATTGACTGCCTTATTGCCTGCCAAATTCCCTCCATGCCTAATTATGTGCCTAGTTGCCTGCCTACCTAATTACATGCCTAATTGCCTGCCTGTTTTATTGACTACCTAATTGCTTGCCCAATTAACTGCCTTATTGCCTGCCTAATTGTCTGCCTTATTGCCTGCCTAATTAACTGCCTAATTGCCTGCCAAATTAACTGCCTAATTGCCTGCCTAATTGCCTGCCTAATTGCCTGCCTTATTACCTGCCAAATTGCCTGCCAGCCTAATTAACTGCTTTATTTCCATTCTAATTGCCTGCGTAATCATCTGCCTAATTGCCTGCCTAATTAAATGCCTAATTCCCTGCTTAATTGCCTGCCTAATTAACTGCCTAATTGCCTGCCTAATTAACTGCCTAATTGCCTGCCAAATTAACTGCCTAATTGCCTGCATAATTGCCTGCCTAATTAACTGCCTAAAGGTATGCTAATTGCCTGCCTAATTGCCTGCCTAATTGTCTCCCTAATTACCTGCCAAATTGCCTGCCTGCCTATTTTATTGCTTAATTGCATGCATAATTGCCTGCCTGCCTAATTGCTTCCCTAGTTTACTGCCTAATTGCCTGCCTAATAAACTGCCTAATTGCCTGCTTAATTAACTGCCTAATTGCCTGCCTAATTGCCTTCCTAATAAACTACCTATTTGCCTGCCTAATTAACTGCCTAATTGCCTGCCTTATTGCCTGCCTAATTAACTGCCTAATTGCCTGCCTAATTGCCTGCCTAGCTGCCTGCCTAATTGCCTGCCTACCTGGTTAATTGCCTGCTTAATTGCCTTCCTAATTGCCTGCCTTATTAACTGTCTAATTGCCTGCTTAATTAACTGGCTATTATCCTTCCTAATTGCCTGCCTAATTGACTGCCTATTTGCCTGCCTATAAGCCTGTCTTATTAACTGCTTAATTGCCTGCCTAATTAACTGCTTAATTGCCTTCCTAATTAACTGCCTGATTGCCTGCCTCATTGCCTGCCTAATTGCCTGCTTAACTAACTGCCTAATTGCCTTCCTAATTGCTTGCCTAATTAACTGCCTAATTGCTTGCTTAATTGCCTGCATAATTGCGGGCCTAATTAACTGCCTTATAGCCTGCCTAACTATCTGCCTAATTGCCTGCCTAATTAACTGCCTTATTCCCTTCTTAATTGCCTGCCTTAATTAACTGCTTAATTGCCTGCCAAATTAACTGCCTAACTGCCTGCTTCATTGCCTGCCTAATTAACTGCCTAATTGCCTGCCTAATTACTGCTTAATTGCCTATCTAATTACAAGCCTGCCTAATTACCTGTCTGCCTAATTGCTTGCCTAATTAACTGCCTAATTGCCTACCTTATTGCCTGCCTAATTGTCTGCCTAACTGCTTGCCTAATAAACTACCTAATTGCCTGCCTAATTGCTTGCCTAATTAACTGCCTAATTGCCTACCTAATTAACTGCCTTATTGCTGCCTTATTACCTGCCTGCCTTAATAACCTGCTTAATTGCCTGCCTAATTGCGGGCCTAATTAACTGCCTTATTGCCTGCCTTACTATCTGCCTAATTGCCTGCCTAATTAACTGCCAAATAGCCTGCCTAATTGCTTGCATAATTAACTGCCTAATTGCCTGCCTAATTGCCTGATTATTGCCTGCCTAATTAACTGCCTAATTGTATGCCTATTTAACTGCCTAATTAACTGCTTTATCGCCTGCCTAATTATCTGCCTAATTGCTTGCCTAATTGCTTACCCAATAGCCTGCTAATTATCTGTCTAATTGCCTGCCCAATTAACTACCTAATTGCCTGCCTTATTGCCTGCCTAATTGCCTGCCTAATTAACTGCTTAATTGCCTGCCTAATTGCCTGCCTAATTGCCTGCTTAATTGCTTACCTTATTGCCTGCCTAGTTACCTGCCAAATTGCCTGCCTACCTAATTAACTGCTTAATTGCCTGCCTAATTACCTGCCTGCCCAATTGCCTGCCTACCCAATTGCTTGCCTAATTAACTGCCTAATTGCCTGCTCAATTGCCTGCCTAATTTTCTGCCTAATTGCCTGCCTTATTGCTTGCCTAATAAACTACCTAATTGCCTACCCAATTGCCTGCCTAATTATCTGTCTAATTGGCTGCCCAATTAACTACCCAATTGCCTGCCTTATTGCCTGCCTAATAGCCTGCCTAATTAACTGCTTAATTGCCTGCCTAATTGCCTGCCTAATTGCCTGCTTAATTGCTTACCTTATTGCCTGCCTAGTTACCTGCCAAATTGCTTGCCTACCTAATTAACTGCTTAATTGCCTGCCTAATTACCTGCCTGCCTAATTGCCTGCCTACCTAATTGCTTGCCTAATTAACTGCCTAATTTCCTGCTTAATTGCCTGCCTAATTTTCTGCCTAATTGCCTGCCTTATTGCTTGCCAAATAAACTACCTATTTGCCTGCCTAATTGCCTGCCTAATTAACTGCCTAATTGCCTGCCTAATTAACTTCCTAATTACCTGCATAATTACCTGCCTAATTGCCTGCCTAATTACCTGTCAAATTGCTGCTTGCCTAATTAACTGCTTAATTGCCTGTCTAATTGCCTGCCTAATTAACTGCCTTATTGCCTGCCTAATATCCTACCCAACTGCCTAACTAACTGCCTGACTTATTAACTGCCTAATCTCCTGCCTTATTGCCTGCCTAATTGCCTGCGTAATCATCTGCCTAATTGCCTGCCTAATAAACTGCCTTATTCCCTGCTTAATTGCCTGCCTAATTGCCTGCCTAATTGTCAGCTTAATTAACTGCCTAACTGCCTGCCTATTTGCCTGCCTAATTTTCTGCCTTATTAACTGCCTAATTGCCTGCCTAATTATTTGCCTAATTGACATCCTAATTGCTTGTTTAATTGCCTGCTTAATTGCCTTCCTAATTGCCTGCCTTATTGACTGCCTTATTGCCTGCCAAATTCCCTCCATGCCTAATTATGTGCCTAGTTGCCTGCCTACCTAATTACATGCCTAATTGCCTGCCTGTTTTATTGACTGCCTAATTGCTTGCCCAATTAACTGCCTTATTGCCTGCCTAATTGCCTGCCTTATTGCCTGCCTAATTATCTGCCTATTTGCATGCCTAATTAACTGCTTAATTGCCTGCCAAATTACCTGCCAAATTGCCTGCCTAATAAACTGCTTAATTTCCTGCCTTATTGCCAGCCTGCTAAATTGCCTGCCTATCTAATTGCCTGCCTAATTGCCTGCCTCATTGCCTGCCAAATTACCTGCCAAATTGCCTGCCAGCCTAATTAACTGCTTTATTTCCATTCTAATTGCCTGCGTAATCATCTGCCTAATTGCCTGCCTAATTAAATGCCTAATTCCCTGCTTAATTGCCTGCCTAATTAACTGCCTAATTGCCTGCCTAATTAACTGCCTAATTGCCTGCCAAATTAACTGCCTAATTGCCTGCCTAATTGCCTGCCTAATTTCCTGCCTAATTGCCTGCCTAATTGCCTGCCTTATTACCTGCCAAATTGCCTGCCAGCCTAATTCACTGCTTTATTTCCATTCTAATTGCCTGCGTAATCATCTGCCTAATTGCCTGCCTAATTAAATGCCTAATTCCCTGCTTAATTGCCTGCCTAATTAACTGCCTAATTGCCTGCCTAATTAACTGCCTAATTGCCTGCCTTATTGCCTGCCTAATTAACTGCCTAAAGGTATGCTAATTGCCTGCCTAATTGCCTGCCTAATTGTCTCCCTAATTACCTGCCAAATTGCCTGCCTGACTATTTTATTGCTTAATTGCATGCATAATTGCCTGCCTGCCTAATTGCTTCCCTAGTTTACTGCCTAATTGCCTGCCTAATAAACTGCCTAATTGCCTGCTTAATTAACTGCCTAATTGCCTGCCTAATTGCCTTCCTAATAAACTACCTATTTGCCTGCCTAATTAACTGCCTAATTGCCTGCCTTATTGCCTGCCTAATTAACTGCCTAATTGCCTGCATAATTGCCTGCCTAGCTGCCTGCCTAATTGCCTGCCTACCTGGTTAATTGCCTGCTTAATTGCCTTCCTAATTGCCTGCCTTATTAACTGTCTAATTGCCTGCTTAATTAACTGGCTATTATCCTTCCTAATTGCCTGCCTAATTGACTGCCTATTTGCCTGCCTATAAGCCTGTCTTATTAACTGCTTAATTGCCTGCCTAATTAACTGCTTAATTGCCTTCCTAATTAACTGCCTGATTGCCTGCCTCATTGCCTGCCTAATTGCCTGCTTAACTAACTGCCTAATTGCCTTCCTAATTGCTTGCCTAATTAACTGCCTAATTGCTTGCTTAATTGCCTGCATAATTGCGGGCCTAATTAACTGCCTTATAGCCTGCCTAACTATCTGCCTAATTGCCTGCCTAATTAACTGCCTTATTCCCTTCTTAATTGCCTGCCTTAATTAACTGCTTAATTGCCTGCCAAATTAACTGCCTAACTGCCTGCTTCATTGCCTGCCTAATTAACTGCCTAATTGCCTGCCTAATTACTGCTTAATTGCCTATCTAATTACAAGCCTGCCTAATTGCCTGTCTGCCTAATTGCTTGCCTAATTAACTGCCTAATTGCCTACCTTATTGCCTGCCTAATTGTCTGCCTAACTGCTTGCCTAATAAACTACCTAATTGCCTGCCTAATTGCTTGCCTAATTAACTGCCTAATTGCCTACCTAATTAACTGCCTTATTGCTGCCTTATTACCTGCCTGCCTTAATAACCTGCTTAATTGCCTGCCTAATTGCGGGCCTAATTAACTGCCTTATTGCCTGCCTAACTATCTGCCTAATTGCCTGCCTAATTAACTGCCAAATAGCCTGCCTAATTGCTTGCCTAATTAACTGCCTAATTGCCTGCCTAATTGCCTGATTATTGCCTGCCTAATTAACTGCCTAATTGTATGCCTATTTAACTGCCTAATTAACTGCTTTATCGCCTGCCTAATTATCTGCCTAATTGCTTGCCTAATTGCTTACCCAATAGCCTGCTAATTATCTGTCTAATTGCCTGCCCAATTAACTACCTAATTGCCTGCCTTATTGCCTGCCTAATTGCCTGCCTAATTAACTGCTTAATTGCCTGCCTAATTGCCTGCCTAATTGCCTGCTTAATTGCTTACCTTATTGCCTGCCTAGTTACCTGCCAAATTGCCTGCCTACCTAATTAACTGCTTAATTGCCTGCCTAATTACCTGCCTGCCCAATTGCCTGCCTACCCAATTGCTTGCCTAATTAACTGCCTAATTGCCTGCTCAATTGCCTGCCTAATTTTCTGCCTAATAGCCTGCCTTATTGCTTGCCTAATAAACTACCTAATTGCCTACCCAATTGCCTGCCTAATTATCTGTCTAATTGGCTGCCCAATTAACTACCCAATTGCCTGCCTTATTGCCTGCCTAATTGCCTGCCTAATTAACTGCTTAATTGCCTGCCTAATTGCCTGCCTAATTGCCTGCTTAATTGCTTACCTTATTGCCTGCCTAGTTACCTGCCAAATTGCTTGCCTACCTAATTAACTGCTTAATTGCCTGCCTAATTACCTGCCTGCCTAATTGCCTGCCTACCTAATTGCTTGCCTAATTAACTGCCTAATTTCCTGCTTAATTGCCTGCCTAATTTTCTGCCTAATTGCCTGCCTTATTGCTTGCCAAATAAACTACCTATTTGCCTGCCTAATTGCCTGCCTAATTAACTGCCTAATTGCCTGCCTAATTAACTGCCTAATTACCTGCATAATTACCTGCCTAATTGCCTGCCTAATTACCTGTCAAATTGCTGCTTGCCTAATTAACTGCTTAATTGCCTGCCTAATTGCGGGCCTAATTAACTGCCTAATTGCGGGCCTAATTAACTGCCTAATTATCTGCCTAATTGCATGCCTAATTGCCTGCCCAATTGCCTGCCTAATTATCTGCCTTATTACCTGCCTAATTATCTGCTTAATTGCATGCCTAATTGCCTGCCCAATTGCCTGCCTAATTATCTGCCTTATTACCTGCCTAATTAACTGCCTAATTAACTGCCTAATTGCCTGCCTTATTGCCTGCCTAATTGCCTGCCTAATTGCCTGCCTAATTGCCTGCTTAATTGCTTACCTTATTGCCTGCCTAGTTACCTGCCAAATTGCTTGCCTACCTAATTAACTGCTTAATTGCCTGCCTAATTACCTGCCTGCCTAATTGCCTGCCTACCTAATTGCTTGCCTAATTAACTGCCTAATTTCCTGCTTAATTGCCTGCCTAATTTTCTGCCTAATTGCCTGCCTTATTGCTTGCCAAATAAACTACCTATTTGCCTGCTTAATTGCCTGCCTAATTACCTGCCTGCCTAATTGCCTGCCTACCTAATTGCTTGCCTAATTAACTGCCTAATTTTCTGCTTAATTGCCTGCCTAATTTTCTGCCTAATTGCCTGCCTTATTGCTTGGCAAATAAACTACCTATTTGCCTGCCTAATTGCCTGCCTAATTAACTGCCTAATTGCCTGCCTAATTAACTGCCTAATTACCTGCATAATTACCTGCCTAATTGCCTGCCTAATTACCTGTCAAATTGCTGCTTGCCTAATTAACTGCTTAATTGCCTGCCTAATTGCGGGCCTAATTAACTGCCTAATTGCGGGCCTAATTAACTGCCTAATTATCTGCCTAATTGCATGCCTAATTGCCTGCCTAATTGCCTTCCTAATTATCTGCCTTATTATCTGCCTTATTACCTGCCTAATAAACTGCCTAATTAACTGCCAAATTGCCTGCCTTATTGCCTGCCTAATTGCCTGCCTAATTGCCTGCCTAATTGCCTGCTTAATTGCTTACCTTATTGCCTGCCTAGTTACCTGCCAAATTGCTTGCCTACCTAATTAACTGCTTAATTGCCTGCCTAATTACCTGCCTGCCTAATTGCCTGCCTACCTAATTGCTTGCCTAATTAACTGCCTAATTTCCTGCTTAATTGCCTGCCTAATTGCCTGACTAATTACCTTGCTGCCTAATTGTCTGCCTGTCTAATTGCCTGCTTAATAGCCTGACTAATTGCCTGCCTAATTTATTTACCTGCCTAATTGCCTGCCTGTCTAATTAACTGCCTAATTGCCTGCCTACCCAATTGCGTACCTAATTGCATGACTGTTTAATTGACTGCCTAATTGACTGCCTAATTGCCTGCCTAATTGCCTGCCTTATTACATGCCAAATTGCCTGCCTGCCTAATTAACTCCTTAATTGCCTGCCTAATTGCCTGCCTAATTGCCTGCCTAATTGCCTGCCTAATTGCCTGCCTTTCTAGTTGCCTGCCTAATTGCCTGCCTAATTGCTTGCCTAATAACCTGCTAAATTGTTTGCCTAATTTTCTGCCTAATTGCTTGCCTAATTAACTGCCTAATGGCATGCATAATTAACTGCCTAATTGACTGCCTAATTAAGTGTTTATATGCCTGCCTAATTGCCTGCCTAATTGCCTGCCTTTTAGCCTTCCTTATTAACTGATTAATTGCCTACCTGCCTAATTGCCTGCCTAATTGCCTGCTTAATAAACTGCCTAATTGCAAGGTCCAATTAACTGCCTAAATAGCTGCCTAATTGCCTGTCTAATTGCCTGCCTAATTGCCTGCAAAATTACTTGCCAAATTGCCTGCCTGCCTAATTAACTGCCTAATTGCCTGCCTAATTAGCTGCGTAATTGCTTGCCTAATTAACTGCCTTATTGCCTGCCTAATTGCCTACGTAATCATCTGCCTAAGTGCCTGCCTAATTAACTGCCTTATTCCCTGCTTAATTGCCTGCCTAATTAACTGCCTAATTGACTGCCTAATTGCTTGTCTAATTGCCTGCTTAATTGCCTTTCTAATTGCCTGCTTTATTGTCTGCCTTATTGTCTGCCAAATTCCCTGCCTGCCTCATTAACTGCCTAATTGCCTGACTGCCTAATTGCCTGCCTACCTAATTGCGTGCCTAATTGCCTGCCTGTTTAATTGACTGCCTAATTGCCTTCCTAATTAACTGCTTAATTGCCTGCCTAATTGCCTGCCTAATTTCCTGCTTATTGCTTACCTTATTGCCTGCCTAATTACCTGCCAAATTGCTTGCCTGCCTAATTAACTACTTAATTGCCTCCCTAATTACCTGCCTGCCTAATTATCTGCCAAATTGCTTGCGTGCCTAATTAACTGCTTAATTGCCTCCCTAATTACCAGCCTATTTGCCTGCCTAATTGCTTGCCTAATTAACTGCCTAATTGCCTGCTTAATTGCCTGCCTAATACCTGCCTAAATGCCTGCCATATTGCTTGATTGCCTAATTGCCTGCCTAATTGCCTGCCTAATTGTCAGCTTAATTAACTGCCTAACTGCCTGCCTATTTGCCTGCCTAATTTTCTGCCTTATTAACTGCCTAATTGCCTGCCTAATTATTTGCCTAATTGACATCCTAATTGCTTGTTTAATTGCCTGCTTAATTGCCTTCCTAATTGCCTGCCTTATTGAATGCCTTATTGCCTGCCAAATTCCCTCCATGCCTAATTATGTGCCTAGTTGCCTGCCTACCTAATTACATGCCTAATTGCCTGCCTGTTTTATTGACTGCCTAATTGCTTGCCCAATTAACTGCCTTATTGCCTGCCTAATTGCCTGCCTTATTGCCTGCCTAATTGCCTGCGTAATCATCTGCCTAATTGCCTGCCTAATTAACTGCCTAATTGCTTGCTTCATTGCCTGCCTAATTAACTGCCTAATTGCCTGCCTAATTGCCTGGCTAATTGGTTGCCTGCCTTATTGCCTTCCTAATTGCCTGTCTAATTGCCTGCCTAATTAACTGCCTTATTGCCTGCCTAATATCCTACCCAACTGCCTAACTAACTGCCTGACTTAATAACTGCCTAATTGCCTGCCTATTTGCCTGCTTAATTGCCTGTCTAATTAACTGCCTTATTGCCTGCCCAATTTCCTGCTTAATTGCCTACCGAATCGCCTTCCAAATTGCCTACCTGTCTAAATGCCTGCTTATTGCCTGACTTATTGCCTGCCTTATTGCATACCTGCCTAATTGCATGCCTGCCTAATTACCTGCCTGCCTAATTGCCTGCCTGCCTAATCACCTGCTTAATTTACTGCCTAATACCTGCCTAAATGCCTGCCATATTGCTTGATTGCCTAATTGCCTGCCTAATTGCGTGCCTAATTGTCAGCTTAATTAACTGCCTAACTGCCTGCCTATTTGCCTGCCTAATTTTCTGCCTTATTAACTGCCTAATTGCCTGCCTAATTATTTGCCTAATTGACATCCTAATTGCTTGTTTAATTGCCTGCTTAATTGCCTTCCTAATTGCCTGCCTTATTGACTGCCTTATTGCCTGCCAAATTCCCTCCATGCCTAATTATGTGCCTAGTTGCCTGCCTACCTAATTACATGCCTAATTGCCTGCCTGTTTTATTGACTGCCTAATTGCTTGCCCAATTAACTGCCTTATTGCCTGCCTAATTGCCTGCCTCATTGCCTGCCAAAATACCTGCCAAATTGCCTGCCAGCCTAATTAACTGCTTTATTTCCATTCTAATTGCCTGCGTAATCATCTGCCTAATTGCCTGCCTAATTAAATGCCTAATTCCCTGCTTAATTGCCTGCCTAATTAACTGCCTAATTGCCTGCCTAATTAACTGCCTAATTGCCTGCCAAATTAACTGCCTAATTGCCTGCCTAATTGCCTGCCTAATTTCCTGCCTAATTGCCTGCCTAATTGCCTGCCTTATTACCTGCCAAATTGCCTGCTTGCCTAATTAACTGCTTAATTGCCTGCCTAATTGCCTGCCTAATTACATTTTTTATTGCCTGCCTTATTGCGGGCCTAATTAACTGTTTTATTGCCTGCCTATCTATCTAACTAATTGCTTGCCTAATTACCTGCATAATTGCCTGCCTAATTAACTACCTAATTGCCTGCCTATTTGCTTGCCTAATTAACTGCCTAATTGCCTGCCTTATTGCCTGCCTAATTATCTGCTTAATTATCTGCTCAATTGCCTGCCTACTTGCCTGCCTAATTGCCTGCCTAATTGCCTGCTTAATTGCTTACCTTATTGCCTGCCTAATTACCTGCCAAATTGCTTGCCTGCCTAATTAACTGCTTAATTGCCTGCTTTATTACCTGCCTGCCTATTTGCCTAGCTGCCTAATTGCTTGCTAATTAACTGCCTAATTGCCTGCATAATTGTCTGCCTAATTGCCTGCCTTATTGCTTGCCTAATAAACTACCTAATGGCCTGCCCAATTGCCTGCGTAATAAATTGCCTAATTGCCTGCCTAATTGCCTGCCTAATTAACAGCCTAATTGGCTGCCTAATGGCCTGCTAATGGCCTGCCTAATTACCTGCCAAATTGCCTGCTTGCCGAATTAACTGCTTAATTGCCTGCCTAATTGCCTGCCTTCTTAATTGCCTTCCTTATTGCGGGCCTCATTAACTGCCTAATTGCCTGCCTAATTATCTGCCTTAGTTCTTGCCTAATTGCTTGCCTAATTATCTGCCTAATTGCCTGCCTAATTAACTGCCTAATTGCCTGCCTAATTGTTTGCCTAATTAACTGTCTTATTGCCTGCCTAATTGTTTGCTCTATTGCCTGCCTAATTGCCTGCCATATTAACTGCCTAATTGCCTGCCTTTTTGCCTGCATAATTGCCTGCCTAATTAACTGCCTAAAGGTATGCTAATTGCCTGCCTAATTGCCTGCCTAATTGTCTCCCTAATTACCTGCCAAATTGCCTGCCTGCCTATTTTATTGCTTAATTGCATGCATAATTGCCTGCCTGCCTAATTGCTTCCCTAGTTTACTGCCTAATTGCCTGCCTAATTAACTGCCTAATTGCCTGCTTAATTAACTGCCTAATTGCCTGCCTAATTGCCTTCCTAATAAACTACCTATTTGCCTGCCTAATTAACTGCCTAATTGCCTGCCTTATTGCCTGCCTAATTAACTGCCTAATTGCCTGCCTAATTGCCTGCCTTATTAACTGTCTAATTGCCTGCTTAATTAACTGGCTATTATCCTTCCTAATTGCCTGCCTAATTGACTGCCTATTTGCCTGCCTATAAGCCTGTCTTATTAACTGCTTAATTGCCTGCCTAATTAACTGCTTAATTGCCTTCCTAATTAACTGCCTGATTGCCTGCCTCATTGCCTGCCTAATTGCCTGCCTAACTAACTGCCTAATTGCCTTCCTAATTGCTTGCCTAATTAACTGCCTAATTGCTTGCTTAATTGCCTGCCTAATTGCGGGCCTAATTAACTGCCTTATAGCCTGCCTAACTATCTGCCTAATTGCCTGCCTAATTAACTGCCTTATTCCCTTCTTAATTGCCTGCCTTAATTAACTGCTTAATTGCCTGCCAAATTAACTGCCTAACTGCCTGCTTCATTGCCTGCCTAATTAACTGCTTAATTGCCTGCCTAATTACTGCTGAATTGCCTATCTAATTACAAGCCTGCCTAATTGCCTGTCTGCCTAATTGCTTGCCTAATTAACTGCCTAATTGCCTACCTTATTGCCTGCCTAATTGTCTGCCTAACTGCTTGCCTAATAAACTACCTAATTGCCTGCCTAATTGCTTGCCTAATTAACTGCCTAATTGCCTACCTAATTAACTGCCTTATTGCTGCCTTATTACCTGCCTGCCTTAATAACCTGCTTAATTGCCTGCCTAATTGCGGGCCTAATTAACTGCCTTATTGCCTGCCTAACTATCTGCCTAATTGCCTGCCTAATTAACTGCCAAATAGCCTGCCTAATTGCTTGCCTAATTAACTGCCTAATTGCCTGCCTAATTGCCTGATTATTGCCTGCCTAATTAACTGCCTAATTGTATGCCTATTTAACTGCCTACATAACTGGCTTTATCGCCTGCCTAATTATCTGCCTAATTGCTTGCCTAATTGCTTACCCAATAGCCTGCTAATTATCTGTCTAATTTCCTGCCCAATTAACTACCTAATTGCCTGCCTTATTGCCTGCCTAATTGCCTGCCTAATTAACTGCTTAATTGCCTGCCTAATTGCCTGCCTAATTGCCTGCTTAATTGCTTACCTTATTGCCTGCCTAGTTACCTGCCAAATTGCCTGCCTACCTAATTAACTGCTTAATTGCCTGCCTAATTACCTGCCTGCCCAATTGCCTGCCTACCCAATTGCTTGCCTAATTAACTGCCTAATTGCCTGCTCAATTGCCTGCCTAATTTTCTGCCTAATTGCCTGCCTTATTGCTTGCCTAATAAACTACCTAATTGCCTACCCAATTGCCTGCCTAATTATCTGTCTAATTGGCTGCCCAATTAACTACCCAATTGCCTGCCTTATTGCCTGCCTAATTGCCTGCCTAATTAACTGCTTAATTGCCTGCCTAATTGCCTGCCTAATTGCCTGCTTAATTGCTTACCTTATTGCCTGCCTAGTTACCTGCCAAATTGCTTGCCTACCTAATTAACTGCTTAATTGCCTGCCTAATTACCTGCCTGCCTAATTGCCTGCCTACCTAATTGCTTGCCTAATTAACTGCCTAATTTCCTGTTTAATTGCCTGCCTAATTTTCTGCCTAATTGCCTGCCTTATTGCTTGCCAAATAAACTACCTATTTGCCTGCCTAATTGCCTGCCTAATTAACAGCCTAATTGCCTGCCTAATTAACTGCCTAATTACCTGCATAATTACCTGCCTAATTGCCTGCCTAATTACCTGTCAAATTGCTGATTGCCTAATTAACTGCTTAATTGCCTGCCTAATTGCGGGCCTAATTAACTGCCTAATTGCGGGCCTAATTAACTGCCTAATTATCTGCCTAATTGCATGCCTAATTGCCTGCCCAATTGCCTGCCTAATTATCTGCCTTATTACCTGCTTAATTGCATGCCTAATTGCCTGCCCAATTGCCTGCCTAATTATCTGCCTTATTACCTGCCTAATTAACTGCCTAATTAACTGCCAAATTGCCTGCCTTATTACCTGCCTAATTGCCTGCCTAATTGCCTGCCTAATTGCCTGCTTAATTGCTTACCTTATTGCCTGCCTAGTTACCTGCCAAATTGCTTGCCTACCTAATTAACTGCTTAATTGCCTGCCTAATTACCTGCCTGCCTAATTGCCTGCCTACCTAATTGCTTGCCTAATTAACTGCCTAATTTCCTGCTTAATTGCCTGCCTAATTTTCTGCCTAATTGCCTGCCTTATTGCTTGCCAAATAAACTACCTATTTGCCTGCTTAATTGCCTGCCTAATTACCTGCCTGCCTAATTGCCTGCCTACCTAATTGCTTGCCTAATTAACTGCCTAATTTCCTGCTTAATTGCCTGCCTTATTGCTTGGCAAATATACTACCTATTTGCCTGCCTAATTGCCTGCCTAATTAACTGCCTAATTGCCTGCCTAATTAACTGCCTAATTACCTGCATAATTACCTGCCTAATTGCCTGCCTAATTACCTGTCAAATTGCTGCTTGCCTAATTAACTGCTTAATTGCCTGCCTAATTGCGGGCCAAATTAAATGCCTAATTGCGGGCCTAATTAACTGCCTAATTATCTGCCTAATTGCATGCCTAATTGCCTGCCCAATTGCCTTCCTAATTATCTGCCTTATTACCTGCCTAATTATCTGCCTAATTGCATGCCTAATTGCCTGCCCAATTGCCTGCCTAATTATCTGCCTTATTGCCTGCCTAATAAACTGCCTAATTAACTGCCAAATTGCCTGCCTTATTGCTTGCCTAATTGCCTGCCTAATTGCCTGCCTAATTGCCTGCCTAATTGCCTGCTTAATTGCTTACCTTATTGCCTGCCTAGTTACCTGCCAAAATGCTTGCCTACCTAATTAACTGCTTAATTGCCTGCCTAATTACCTGCCTGCCTAATTGCCTGCCTACCTAATTGCTTGCCTAATTAACTGCCTAATTTCCTGCTTAATTGCCTGCCTAATTGCCTGACTAATTACCTTGCTGCCTAATTGTCTGCCTGTCTAATTGCCTGCTTAATAGCCTGACTAATTGCCTGCCTAATTTATTTACCTGCCTAATTGCCTGCCTGTCTAATTAACTGCCTAATTGCCTGCCTACCCAATTGCGTACCTAATTGCCTGACTGTTTAATTGACTGCCTAATTGTCTGCCTAATTGCCTGCCTAATTGCCTGCCTTATTACATGCCAAATTGCCTGCCTGCCTAATTAACTCCTTAATTGCCTGCCTAATTGCCTGCCTAATTGCCTGCCTAATTGCCTGCCTAATTGCCTGCCTTTCTAGTTGCCTGCCTAATTGCTTGCCTAATAACCTGCCTAATTGCCTGCCTTCCTAATTGCCTGCCTAATTGCTTGCCTAATAACCTGCTAAATTGTTTGCCTAATTTTCTGCCTAATTGCTTGCCTAATTAACTGCCTAATGGCATGCATAATTAACTGCCTAATTGACTGCCTAATTAACTGTTTATATGCCTGCCTAATTGCCTGCCTAATTGCCTGCCTTTTAGCCTTCCTTATTAACTGATTAATTGCCTACCTGCCTAATTGCCTGCCTAGTTGCCTGCTTAATAAACTGCCTAATTGCAAGGTCCAATTAACTGCCTAAATAGCTGCCTAATTGCCTGTCTAATTGCCTGCCTAATTGCCTGCAAAATTACTTGCCAAATTGCCTGCCTGCCTAATTAACTGCCTAATTGCCTGCCTAATTAGCTGCGTAATTGCTTGCCTAATTAACTGCCTTATTGCCTGCCTAATTGCCAACGTAATCATCTGCCTAAGTGCCTGCCTAATTAACTGCCTTATTCCCTGCTTAATTGCCTGCCTAATTAACTGCCTAATTGACTGCCTAATTGCTTGTCTAATTGCCTGCTTAATTGCCTTTCTAATTGCCTGCTTTATTGTCTGCCTTATTGTCTGCCAAATTCCCTGCCTGCCTCATTAACTGCCTAATTGCCTGACTGCCAAATTGCCTGCCTACCTAATTGCGTGCCTAATTGCCTGCCTGTTTAATTGACTGCCTAATTGCCTTCCTAATTAACTGCTTAATTGCCTGCCTAATTGCCTGCCTAATTTCCTGCTTAATTGCTTACCTTATTGCCTGCCTAATTACCTGCCAAATTGCTTGCCTGCCTAATTAACTACTTAATTGCCTCCCTAATTACCTGCCTGCCTAATTATCTGCCAAATTGCTTGCGTGCCTAATTAACTGCTTAATTGCCTCCCTAATTACCAGCCTATTTGCCTGCCTAATTGCTTGCCTAATACCTGCCTAAATGCCTGCCATATTGCTTGATTGCCTAATTGCCTGCCTAATTGCCTGCCTAATTGTCAGCTTAATTAACTGCCTAACTGCCTGCCTATTTGCCTGCCTAATTTTCTGCCTTATTAACTGCCTAATTGCCTGCCTAATTATTTGCCTAATTGACATCCTAATTGCTTGTATAATTGCCTGCTTAATTGCCTTCCTAATTGCCTGCCTTATTGACTGCCTTATTGCCTGCCAAATTCCCTCCATGCCTAATTATGTGCCTAGTTGCCTGCCTACCTAATTACATGCCTAATTGCCTGCCTGTTTTATTGACTGCCTAATTGCTTGCCCAATTAACTGCCTTATTGCCTGCCTAATTGCCTGCCTTATTGCCTGCCTAATTGCCTGCGTAATCATCTGCCTAATTGCCTGCCTAATCAACTGCCTTATTCCCTGCTTAATTGCCTGCCGAATTAACTGCCTAATTGCCTGCCTAATTAACTGCCTAATTGCTTGCTTCATTGCCTGCCTAGTTAACTGCCTAATTGCCTGCCTAATTGCCTGGCTAATTGGTTGCCTGCCTTATTGCCTTCCTAATTGCCTGTCTAATTACCTGCCTAATTAACTGCCTTATTGCCTGCCTAATATCCTACCCAACTGCCTAACTAACTGCCTGACTTATTAACTGCCTAATTGCCTGCCTATTTGCCTGCTTAATTGCCTGTCTAATTAACTGCCTTATTGCCTGCCCAATTTCCTGCTTAATTGCCTACCGAATCGCCTGCCAAATTGCCTACCTGTCTAAATGCCTGCTTATTGCGTGACTTATTGCCTGCCTTATTGCATACCTGCCTAATTGCATGCCTGCCTAATTACCTGCCTGCCTAATTGCCTGCCTGCCTAATCACCTGCTTAATTTACTGCCTAATACCTGCCTAAATGCCTGCCATATTGCTTGATTGCCTAATTGCCTGCCTAATTGCCTGCCTAATTGTCAGCTTAATTAACTGCCTAACTGCCTGCCTATTTGCCTGCCTAATTTTCTGCCTTATTAACTGCCTAATTGCCTGCCTAATTATTTGCCTAATTGACATCCTAATTGCTTGTTTAATTGCCTGCTTAATTGCCTTCCTAACTGCCTGCCTTATTGACTGCCTTTTTGCCTGCCAAATTCCCTCCATGCCTAATTATGTGCCTAGTTGCCTGCCTACCTAATTACATGCCTAATTGCCTGCCTGTTTTATTGACTGCCTAATTGCTTGCCCAATTAACTGCCTTATTGCCTGCCTAATTGCCTGCCTCATTGCCTGC
Organism: Bacillus rossius redtenbacheri; assembly: GCF_032445375.1. Taxonomy (NCBI): domain Eukaryota; kingdom Metazoa; phylum Arthropoda; class Insecta; order Phasmatodea; family Bacillidae; genus Bacillus; species Bacillus rossius. The sequence continues at coordinate 39,582 of NW_026962168.1, forward strand.
CAAATTACCTGCCAAATTGCCTGCCAGCCTAATTAACTGCTTTATTTCCATTCTAATTGCCTGCGTAATCATCTGCCTAATTGCCTGCCTAATTAAATGCCTAATTCCCTGATTAATTGCCTGCCTAATTAACTGCCTAATTGCCTGCCTAATTAACTGCCTAATTGCCTGCCAAATTAACTGCCTAATTGCCTGCCTAATTGCCTGCCTAATTTCCTGCCTAATTGCCTGCCTAATTGCCTGACTTATTACCTGCCAAATTGCCTGCTTGCCTAATTAACTGCTTAATTGCCTGCCTAATTGCCTGCCTAATTACATTTTTTATTGCCTGCCTTATTGCGGGCCTAATTAACTGTTTTATTGCCTGCCTATCTATCTAACTAATTGCTTGCCTAATTACCTGCATAATTGCCTGCCTAATTAACTACCTAATTGCCTGCCTATTTGCTTGCCTAATTAACAGCCTAATTGCCTGCCTTATTGCCTGCCTAATTATCTGCTTAATTATCTGCTCAATTGCCTGCCTAATTGCCTGCCTAATTGCCTGCCTAATTGCCTGCTTAATTGCTTACCTTATTGCCTGCCTAATTACCTGCCAAATTGCTTGCCTGCCTAATTAACTGCTTAATTGCCTGCTTTATTACCTGCCTGCCTAATTGCCTAGCTGCCTAATTGCTTGCTAATTAACTGCCTAATTGCCTGCATAATTGTCTGCCTAATTGCCTGCCTTATTGCTTGCCTAATAAACTACCTAATGGCCTGCCCAATTGCCTGCGTAATAAATTGCCTAATTGCCTGCCTAATTGCCTGCCTAATTAACAGCCTAATTGGCTGCCTAATGGCCTGCTAATGGCCTGCCTAATTACCTGCCAAATTGCCTGCTTGCCTAATTAACTGCTTAATTGCCTGCCTAATTGCCTGCCTGCTTAATTGCCTGCCTAATTAACTGCCTAATTAACTGCTTTATTACCTGCTAATTAAATGCCTAATTGCCTACCTAATTATCTGCCTAATTGCATGCCAAATTGCCAGCCCACTTGCCTGCCAAATATCTGCCTAATTGCCTGCCTCATTGCCTGCCTAATTGCCTGCCTAATTAACTGCCAAATTGCCTGCTTCATTGTCTGCCTAATTGCCTGGCTAATTGGTTGCCTGCCTATTTGCCTGCCTTATTGCCTGCCAAATTTCCTGCCTAAATATCTGCCTAATTAACTGCCTGCTTGCCTGCCCAATTGGCTGCCAATATGCCTGCTTAATTGCCTGCCTAATTAGCTGCGTAATTACTTGCCTAATTTACTGCCTTATTGCCTGCCTAATTGCCTGCGTAATCATCTGCCTAATTGCCTGCCTAATTGATTGCCTAATTAACTGTCTTATTGCCAGCCTAATTGTTTGCTCTATTGCCTGCCTAATTGCCTGCCATATTAACTGCCTAATTGCCTGCCTTTTTGCCTGCATATTTGCCTGCCTAATTAACTGCCTAAAGGTATGCTAATTGCCTGCCTAATTGCCTGCCTAATTGTCTCCCTAATTACCTGCCAAATTGCCTGCCTGCCTAATTTATTGCTTAATTGCATGCATAATTGCCTGCCTGCCTAATTGCTTCCCTAGTTTAATGCCTAATTGCCTGCTTAATTAACTGCCTAATTGCCTGCTTAATTAAATACCTAATTGCCTGCCTAATTGCCTTCCTAATAAACTACCTATTTGCCTGCCTAATTAACTGCCTAATTGCCTGCCTTATTGCCTGCCTAATTAAGTGCCTAATTGCCTGCCTAATTGCCTGCCTAGCTGCCTGCCTAATTGCCTGCCTACCCGGTTAATTGCCTGCTTAATTGCCTTCCTAATTGCCTGCCTTATTAACTGTCTAATTGCCTGCTTAATTAACTGGCTATTATCCTTCCTAATTGCCTGCCTAATTGACTGCCTATTTGCCTGCCTATAAGCCTGTCTTATTAACTGCCTAATTGCCTGCTTAATTAACTGCCTAATTGCCTGCTTAATTAACTGCCTAATTGCCTGTCTAATTAACTGACTAACTGACAGCCTAATTAACTGCCAAATTGCCTGCCTAATTGCCTGACTAATTACCTACCTGCCGTGCCACCTAATTGCCTGCCTAATTGCGGTTCTAATTAACTGCCTAATTGCCGGACTTATTATCTGCCTAATTGCATGCCTAATTGCCTGCCCAATTGCCTGCCTAATCATCTGCCTAATTGCCTGCCTAATTAACTGCCTAATTGCCTGCCTCATTGCCTGCTATTGCCTGCCTAATTAACTTTTTAATTGCCTGCTTCATTGCCTGCCTAATTGCCTGCCTAATTGCTTGCCTAATTGCCTGCATTATTGCCTGCCTGCCAAATTGCCTGCCTATCTAATTGTCTGCTTAATTGCCTGCCTAATTGCCTGACTAATTACCTACCTGCCTAATTGTCTGCCTGTCTAATTGCCTGCTTAATAGCCTGACTAATTGCCTGCCTAATTTATTTACCTACCTAATTGCCTGCCTGTCTAATTAACTGCCTAATTGCTTGCCTACCTAATTGTGTACCTAATTGCCAGACTGTTTAATTGACTGCCTAATTTCCTGCCTAATTGCCTCTCTTATTACATGCCAAATTGCCTGCCTGCCTAATTAACTTCTTAATTGCATGCCTAATTGCCTGCCTGCCTAATTGCCTGCCTTATTGCCTGCCTAATTTCCTGCCTAATTGCCTGCCTAATTGCCTGCCTTATTACCTGCCAAATTGCCTGCTTGCCTAATTAACTGCTTAATTGCCTGCCTAATTGCCTGCCTAATTACATTTTTTATTGCCTGCCTTATTGCGGGCCTAATTAACTGTTTTATTGCCTGCCTATCTATCTAACTAATTGCTTGCCTAATTACCTGCTAAATTGCCTGCCTAATTAACTACCTAATTGCCTGCCTATTTGCTTGCCTAATTAACTGCCTAATTGCCTGCCTTATTGCCTGCCTAATTATCTGCTTAATTATCTTTTCAATTGCCTGCCTACTTGCCTTCCTAATTGCCTGCCTAATTGCCTGCTTAATTGCTTACCTTATTGCCTGCCTAATTACCTGCCAAATTGCTTGCCTGCCTAATTAACTGCTTAATTCCCTGCTTTTTTACCTGCCTGCCTAATTGCCTAGCTGCCTAATTGCTTGCTAATTAACTGCCTAATTGCCTGCATAATTGTCTGCCTAATTGCCTGCCTTATTGCTTGCCTAATAAACTACCTAATGGCCTGCCCAATTGCCTGCGTAATAAATTGCCTAATTGCCTGCCTAATTGCCTGCCTAATTAACAGCCTAATTGGCTGCCTAATGGCCTGCTAATGGCCTGCCTAATTACCTGCCAAATTGCCTGCTTGCCTAATTAACTGCTTAATTGCCTGCCTAATTGCCTGCCTTCTTAATTGCCTTCCTTATTGCGGGCCTCATTAACTGCCTAATTGCCTGCCTAATTATCTGCCTTAGTTCTTGCCTAATTGCTTGCCTAATTATCTGCCTAATTGCCTGCCTAATTAACTGCCTAATTGCCTGCCTAATTGATTGCCTAATTAACTGTCTTATTGCCTGCCTAATTGTTTGCTCTATTGCCTGCCTAATTGCCTGCCATATTAACTGCCTAATTGCCTGCCTTTTTGCCTGCATAATTGCCTGTCTAATTAACTGCGTAAAGGTATGCTAATTGCCTGCCTAATTGCCTGCCTAATTGTCTCCCTAATTACCTGCCAAATTGCCTGCCTGCCTATTTTATTGCTTAATTGCATGCATAATTGCCTGCCTGCCTAATTGCTTCCCTAGTTTACTGCCTAATTGCCTGCCTAATTAACTGCCTAATTGCCTGCTTAATTAACTGCCTAATTGCCTGCCTAATTGCCTTCCTAATAAACTACCTATTTGCCTGCCTAATTAACTGCCTAATTGCCTGCCTTATTGCCTGCCTAATTAACTGCCTAATTGCCTGCCTAATTGCCTGCCTAGCTGCCTGCCTATTTGCCTGCCTACCTGGTTAATTGCCTGCTTAATTGCCTTCCTAATTGCCTGCCTTATTAACTGTCTAATTGCCTGCTTAATTAACTGGCTATTATCCTTCCTAATTGCCTGCCTAATTGACTGCCTATTTGCCTGCCTATAAGCCTGTCTTATTAACTGCTTAATTGCCTTCCTAATTAACTGCCTGATTGCCTGCCTCATTGCCTGCCTAATTGCCTGCTTAACTAACTGCCTAATTGCCTTCCTAATTGCTTGCCTAATTAACTGCCTAATTGCTTGCTTAATTGCCTGCCTAATTGCGGGCCTAATTAACTGCCTTATAGCCTGCCTAACTATCTGCCTAATTGCCTGCCTAATTAACTGCCTTATTCCCTTCTTAATTGCCTGCCTTAATTAACTGCTTAATTGCTTGCCAAATTAACTGCCTAACTGCCTGCTTCATTGCCTGCCTAATTAACTGCCTAATTGCCTGCATAATTACTGCTTAATTGCCTATCTAATTACAAGCCTGCCTAATTGCCTGTCTGCCTAATTGCTTGCCTAATTAACTGCCTAATTGCCTACCTTATTGCCTGCCTAATTGTCTGCCTAACTGCTTGCCTAATAAACTACCTAATTGCCTGCCTAATTGCTTGCCTTATTAACTGCCTAATTGCCTACCTAATTAACTGCCTTATTGCTGCCTTATTACCTGCCTGCCTTAATATCCTGCTTAATTGCCTGCCTAATTGCGGGCCTAATTAACTGCCTTATTGCCTGCCTAACTATCTGCCTAATTGCCTGCCTAATTAACTGCCAAATAGCCTGCCTAATTGCTTGCCTAATTAACTGCCTAATTGCCTGCCTAATTGCCTGATTATTGCCTGCCTAATTAACTGCCTAATTGTATGCCTATTTAACTGCCTAATTAACTGCTTTATCGCCTGCCTAATTATCTGCCTAATTGCTTGCCTAATTGCTTACCCAATAGCCTGCTAATTATCTGTCTAATTGCCTGCCCAATTAACTACCTAATTGCCTGCCTTATTGCCTGCCTAATTGCCTGCCTAATTAACTGCTTAATTGCCTGCCTAATTGCCTGCCTAATTGCCTGCTTAATTGCTTACCTTATTGCCTGCCTAGTTACCTGCCAAATTGCCTGCCTACCTAATTAACTGCTTAATTGCCTGCCTAATTACCTGCCTGCCCAATTGCCTGCCTACCCAATTGCTTGCCTAATTAACTGCCTAATTGCCTGCTCAATTGCCTGCCTAATTTTCTGCCTAATTGCCTGCCTTATTGCTTGCCTAATAAACTACCTAATTGCCTACCCAATTGCCTGCCTAATTATCTGTCTAATTGGCTGCCCAATTAACTACCCAATTGCCTGCCTTATTGCCTGCCTAATTGCCTGCCTAATTAACTGCTTAATTGCCTGCCTAATTGCCTGCCTAATTGCCTGCTTAATTGCTTACCTTATTGCCTGCCTAGTTACCTGCCAAATTGCTTGCCTACCTAATTAACTGCTTAATTGCCTGCCTAATTACCTGCCTGCCTAATTGCCTGCCTACCTAATTGCTTGCCTAATTAACTGCCTAATATCCTGCTTAATTGCCTGCCTAATTTTCTGCCTAATTGCCTGCCTTATTGCTTGCCAAATAAACTACCTATTTGCCTGCCTAATTGCCTGCCTAATTAACTGCCTAATTGCCTGCCTAATTAACTGCCTAATTACCTGCATAATTACCTGCCTAATTGCCTGCCTAATTACCTGTCAAATTGCTGCTTGCCTAATTAACTGCTTAATTGCCTGCCTAATTGCGGGCCTAATTAACTGCCTAATTGCGGGCCTAATTAACTGCCTAATTATCTGCCTAATTGCATGCCTAATTGCCTGCCCAATTGCCTGCCTAATTATCTGCCTTATTACCTGCCTAATTATCTGCTTAATTGCATGCCTAATTGCCTGCCCAATTGCCTGCCTAATTATCTGCCTTACTACCTGCCTAATTAACTGCCTAATTAACTGCCTAATTGCCTGCCTTATTGCCTGCCTAATTGCCTGCCTAATTGCCTGCCTAATTGCCTGCCTAATTGCCTGCTTAATTGCTTACCTTATTGCCTGCCTAGTTACCTGCCAAATTGCTTGCCTACCTAATTAACTGCTTAATTGCCTGCCTAATTACCTGCCTGCCTAATTGCCTGCCTACCTAATTGCTTGCCTAATTAACTGCCTAATTTCCTGCTTAATTTCCTGCCTAATTTTCTGCCTAATTGCCTGCCTTATTGCTTGCCAAATAAACTACCTATTTGCCTGCTTAATTGCCTGCCTAATTACCTGCCTGCCTAATTGCCTGCCTACCTAATTGCTTGCCTAATTAACTGCCTAATTTCCTGCTTAATTGCCTGCCTAATTTTCTGCCTAATTGCCTGCCTTATTGCTTGGCAAATGAACTACCTATTTGCCTGCCTAATTGCCTGCCTAATTAACTGCCTAATTGCCTGCCTAATTAACTGCCTAATTACCTGCATAATTACCTGCCTAATTGCCTGCCTAATTACCTGTCAAATTGCTGCTTGCCTAGTTAACTGCTTAATTGCCTGCCTAATTGCGGGCCTAATTAACTGCCTAATTGCGGGCCTAATTAACTGCCTAATTATCTGCCTAATTGCATGCCTAATTGCCTGCCCAATTGCCTTCCTAATTATCTGCCTTATTACCTGCCTAATTAACTGCCAAATTGCCTGCCTTATTGCCTGCCTAATTGCCTGCCTAATTGCCTGCCTAATTGCCTGCTTAATTGCTTACCTTATTGCCTGCCTAGTTACCTGCCAAATTGCTTGCCTACCTAATTAACTGCTTAATTGCCTGCCTAATTACCTGCCTGCCTAATTGCCTGCCTACCTAATTGCTTGCCTAATTAACTGCCTAATTGCCTGCCTAATTAACTGCTTAATTGCCTGCCTAATTACCTGCCTGCCTAATTGCCTGCCTGTCTAATTAACTGCCTAATTGCCTGCCTACCCAATTGCGTACCTAATTGCCTGACTGTTTAATTGACTGCCTAATTGTCTGCCTAATTGCCTGCCTAATTGCCTGCCTTATTACATGCCAAATTGCCTGCCTGCCTAATTAACTCCTTAATTGCCTGCCTAATTGCCTGCCTAATTGCCTGCCTAATTGCCTGCCTAATTGCCTGCCTTTCTAGTTGCCTGCCTAATTGCTTGCCTAATAACCTGATTAATTGCCTGCCTTCCTAATTGCCTGCCTAATTGCTTGCCTAATAACCTGCTAAATTGTTTGCCTAATTTTCTGCCTAATTGCTTGCCTAATTAACTGCCTAATGGCATGCATAATTAACTGCCTAATTGACTGCCTAATTAACTGTTTATATGCCTGCCTAATTGCCTGCCTAATTGCCTGCCTTTTAGCCTTCCTTATTAACTGATTAATTGCCTACCTGCCTAATTGCCTGCCTAATTGCCTGCTTAATAAACTGCCTAATTGCAAGGTCCAATTAACTGCCTAAATAGCTGCCTAATTGCCTGTCTAATTGCCTGCCTAATTGCCTGCAAAATTACTTGCCAAATTGCCTGCCTGCCTAATTAACTGCCTAATTGCCTGCCTAATTAGCTGCGTAATTGCTTGCCTAATTAACTGCCTTATTGCCTGCCTAATTGCCTACGTAATCATCTGCCTAAGTGCCTGCCTAATTAACTGCCTTATTCCCTGCTTAATTGCCTGCCTAATTAACTGCCTAATTGACTGCCTAATTGCTTGTCTAATTGCCTGCTTAATTGCCTTTCTAATTGCCTGCTTTATTGTCTGCCTTATTGTCTGCCAAATTCCCTGCCTGCCTCATTAACTGCCTAATTGCCTGACTGCCTAATTGCCTGCCTACCTAATTGCGTGCCTAATTGCCTGCCTGTTTAATTGACTGCCTAATTGCCTTCCTAATTAACTGCTTAATTGCCTGCCTAATTGCCTGCCTAATTTCCTGCTTAATTGCTTACCTTATTGCCTGCCTAATTACCTGCCAAATTGCTTGCCTGCCTAATTAACTACTTAATTGCCTCCCTAATTACCTGCCTGCCTAATTATCTGCCTAATTGCTTGCGTGCCTAATTAACTGCTTAATTGCCTCCCTAATTACCTGCCTATTTGCCTGCCTAATTGCTTGCCTAATTAACTGCCTAATTGCCTGCTTAATTGCCTGCCTAATACCTGCCTAAATGCCTGCCATATTGCTTGATTGCCTAATTGCCTGCCTAATTGCCTGCCTAATTGTCAGCTTAATTAACTGCCTAATTTCCTGCTTAATTGCCTGCCTAATTTTCTGCCTAATTGCCTGCCTTATTGCTTGGCAAATGAACTACCTATTTGCCTGCCTAATTGCCTGCCTAATTAACTGCCTAATTGCCTGCCTAATTAACTGCCTAATTACCTGCATAATTACCTGCCTAATTGCCTGCCTAATTACCTGTCAAATTGCTGCTTGCCTAATTAACTGCTTAATTGCCTGCCTAATTGCGGGCCTAATTAACTGCCTAATTGCGGGCCTAATTAACTGCCTAATTATCTGCCTAATTGCATGCCTAATTGCCTGCCCAATTGCCTTCCTAATTATCTGCCTTATTACCTGCCTAATTATCTGCCTAATTGCATGCCTAATTGCCTGCCCAATTGCCTGCCTAATTATCTGCCTTATTACCTGCCTAATAAACTGCCTAATTAACTGCCAAATTGCCTGCCTTATTGCCTGCCTAATTGCCTGCCTAATTGCCTGCCTAATTGCCTGCTTAATTGCTTACCTTATTGCCTGCCTAGTTACCTGCCAAATTGCTTGCCTACCTAATTAACTGCTTAATTGCCTGCCTAATTACCTGCCTGCCTAATTGCCTGCCTACCTAATTGCTTGCCTAATTAACTGCCTAATTTCCTGCTTAATTGCCTGCCTAATTGCCTGACTAATTACCTTGCTGCCTAATTGTCTGCCTGTCTAATTGCCTGCTTAATAGCCTGACTAATTGCCTGCCTTATTTATTTACCTGCCTAATTGCCTGCCTGTCTAATTAACTGCCTAATTGCCTGCCTACCCAATTGCGTACCTAATTGCCTGACTGTTTAATTGACTGCCTAATTGTCTGCCTAATTGCCTGCCTAATTGCCTGCCTTATTACATGCCAAATTGCCTGCCTGCCTAATTAACTCCTTAATTGCCTGCCTAATTGCCTGCCTAATTGCCTGCCTAATTGCCTGCCTAATTGCCTGCCTTTCTAGTTGCCTGCCTAATTGCTTGCCTAATAACCTGCCTAATTGCCTGCCTTCCTAATTGCCTGCCTAATTGCTTGCCTAATAACCTGCTAAATTGTTTGCCTAATTTTCTGCCTAATTGCTTGCCTAATTAACTGCCTAATGGCATGCATAATTAACTGCCTAATTGACTGCCTAATTAACTGTTTATATGCCTGCCTAATTGCCTGCCTAATTGCCTGCCTTTTAGCCTTCCTTATTAACTGATTAATTGCCTACCTGCCTAATTGCCTGCCTAATTGCCTGCTTAATAAACTGCCAAATTGCAAGGTCCAATTAACTGCCTAAATAGCTGCCTAATTGCCTGTCTAATTGCCTGCCTAATTGCCTGCAAAATTACTTGCCAAATTGCCTGCCTGCCTAATTAACTGCCTAATTGCCTGCCTAATTAGCTGCGTAATTGCTTGCCTAATTAACTGCCTTATTGCCTGCCTAATTGCCTACGTAATCATCTGCCTAAGTGCCTGCCTAATTAACTGCCTTATTCCCTGCTTAATTGCCTGCCTAATTAACTGCCTAATTGACTGCCTAATTGCTTGTCTAATTGCCTGCTTAATTGCCTTTCTAATTGCCTGCTTTATTGTCTGCCTTATTGTCTGCCAAATTCCCTGCCTGCCTCATTAACTGCCTAATTGCCTGACTGCCTAATTGCCTGCCTACCTAATTGCGTGCCTAATTGCCTGCCTGTTTAATTGACTGCCTAATTGCCTTCCTAATTAACTGCTTAATTGCCTGCCTAATTGCCTGCCTAGTTTCCTGCTTAATTGCTTACATTATTGCCTGCCTAATTACCTGCCAAATTGCTTGCCTGCCTAATTAACTACTTAATTGCCTCCCTAATTACCTGCCTGCCTAATTATCTGCCAAATTGCTTGCGTGCCTAATTAACTGCTTAATTGCCTCCCTAATTACCTGCCTATTTGCCTGCCTAATTGCTTGCCTAATTAACTGCCTAATTGCCTGCTTAATTGCCTGCCTAATACCTGCCTAAATGCCTGCCATATTGCTTGATTGCCTAATTGCCTGCCTAATTGCCTGCCTAATTGTCAGCTTAATTAACTGCCTAACTGCCTGCCTATTTGCCTGCCTAATTTTCTGCCTTATTAACTGCCTAATTGCCTGCCTAATTATTTGCCTAATTGACATCCTAATTGCTTGTTTAATTGCCTGCTTAATTGCCTTCCTAATTGCCTGCCTTATTGACTGCCTTATTGCCTGCCAAATTCCCTCCATGCCTAATTATGTGCCTAGTTGCCTGCCTACCTAATTACATGCCTAATTGCCTGCCTGTTTTATTGACTGCCTAATTGCTTGCCCAATTAACTGCCTTATTGCCTGCCTAATTGCCTGCCTTATTGCCTGCCTAATTGCCTGCGTAATCATCTGCCTAATTGCCTGCCTAATCAACTGCCTTATTCCCTGCTTAATTGCCTGCCGAATTAACTGCCTAATTGCCTGCCTAATTAACTGCCTAATTGCTTGCTTCATTGCCTGCCTAATTAACTGCCTAATTGCCTGCCTAATTGCCTGGCTAATTGGTTGCCTGCCTTATTGCCTTCCTAATTGCCTGTCTAATTGCCTGCCTAATTAACTGCCTTATTGCCTGCCTAATATCCTACCCAACTGCCTAACTAACTGCCTGACTTATTAACTGCCTAATTGCCTGCCTATTTGCCTGCTTAATTGCCTGTCTAATTAACTGCCTTATTGCCTGCCCAATTTCCTGCTTAATTGCCTACCGAATCGCCTGCCAAATTGCCTACCTGTCTAAATGCCTGCTTATTGCCTGACTTATTGCCTGCCTTATTGCATACCTGCCTAATTGCATGCCTGCCTAATTACCTGCCTGCCTAATTGCCTGCCTGCCTAATCACCTGCTTAATTTACTGCCTAATACCTGCCTAAATGCCTGCCATATTGCTTGATTGCCTAATTGCCTGCCTAATTGCGTGCCTAATTGTCAGCTTAATTAACTGCCTAACTGCCTGCCTATTTGCCTGCCTAATTTTCTGCCTTATTAACTGCCTAATTGCCTGCCTAATTATTTGCCTAATTGACATCCTAATTGCTTGTTTAATTGCCTGCCTAATTGCCTGCCTAATTTCCTGCTTAATTGCTTACCTTATTGCCTGCCTAATTACCTGCCAAATTGCTTGCCTGCCTAATTAACTACTTAATTGCCTCCCTAATTACCTGCCTGCCTAATTATCTGCCAAATTGCTTGCGTGCCTAATTAACTGCTTAATTGCCTCCCTAATTACCAGCCTATTTGCCTGCCTAATTGCTTGCCTAATTAACTGCCTAATTGCCTGCTTAATTGCCTGCCTAATACCTGCCTAAATGCCTGCCATATTGCTTGATTGCCTAATTGCCTGCCTAATTGCCTGCCTAATTGTCAGCTTAATTAACTGCCTAACTGCCTGCCTATTTGCCTGCCTAATTTTCTGCCTTATTAACTGCCTAATTGCCTGCCTAATTATTTGCCTAATTGACATCCTAATTGCTTGTTTAATTGCCTGCTTAATTGCCTTCCTAATTGCCTGCCTTATTGACTGCCTTATTGCCTGCCAAATTCCCTCCATGCCTAATTATGTGCCTAGTTGCCTGCCTACCTAATTACATGCCTAATTGCCTGCCTGTTTTATTGACTGCCTAATTGCTTGCCCAATTAACTGCCTTATTGCCTGCCTAATTGCCTGCCTTATTGCCTGCCTAATTGCCTGCGTAATCATCTGCCTAATTGCCTGCCTAATCAACTGCCTTATTCCCTGCTTAATTGCCTGCCGAATTAACTGCCTAATTGCCTGCCTAATTAACTGCCTAATTGCTTGCTTCATTGCCTGCCTAATTAACTGCCTAATTGCCTGCCTAATTGCCTGGCTAATTGGTTGCCTGCCATATTGCCTTCCTAATTGCCTGTCTAATTGCCTGCCTAATTAACTGCCTTATTGCCTGCCTAATATCCTACCCAACTGCCTAACTAACTGCCTGACTTATTAACTGCCTAATTGCCTGCCTATTTGCCTGCTTAATTGCCTGTCTAATTAACTGCCTTATTGCCTGCCCAATTTCCTGCTTAATTGCCTACCGAATCGCCTGCCAAATTGCCTACCTGTCTAAATGCCTGCTTATTGCCTGACTTATTGCCTGCCTTATTGCATACCTGCCTAATTGCATGCCTGCCTAATTACCTGCCTGCCTAATTGCCTGCCTGCCTAATCACCTGCTTAATTTACTGCCTAATACCTGCCTAAATGCCTGCCATATTGCTTGATTGCCTAATTGCCTGCCTAATTGCGTGCCTAATTGTCAGCTTAATTAACTGCCTAACTGCCTGCCTATTTGCCTGCCTAATTTTCTGCCTTATTAACTGCCTAATTGCCTGCCTAATTATTTGCCTAATTGACATCCTAATTGCTTGTTTAATTGCCTGCTTAATTGCCTTCCTAATTGCCTGCCTTATTGACTGCCTTATTGCCTGCCAAATTCCCTCCATGCCTAATTATGTGCCAAGTTGCCTGCCTACCTAATTACATGCCTAATTGCCTGCCTGTTTTATTGACTGCCTAATTGCTTGCCCAATTAACTGCCTTATTGCCTGCCTAATTGCCTGCCTCATTGCCTGCCAAAATACCTGCCAAATTGCCTGCCAGCCTAATTAACTGCTTTATTTCCATTCTAATTGCCTGCGTAATCATCTGCCTAATTGCCTGCCTAATTAAATGCCTAATTCCCTGCTTAATTGCCTGCCTAATTAACTGCCTAATTGCCTGCCTAATTAACTGCCTAATTGCCTGCCAAATTAACTGCCTAAATGCCTGCCTAATTGCCTGCCTAATTTCCTGCCTAATTGCCTGCATAATTGCCTGCCTTATTACCTGCCAAATTGCCTGCTTGCCTAATTAACTGCTTAATTGCCTGCCTAATTGCCTGCCTAATTACATTTTTTATTGCCTGCCTTATTGCGGGCCTAATTAACTGTTTTATTGCCTGCCTATCTATCTAACTAATTGCTTGCCTAATTACCTGCATAATTGCCTGCCTAATTAACTACCTAATTGCCTGCCTATTTGCTTGCCTAATTAACTGCCTAATTGCCTGCCTTATTGCCTGCCTAATTATCTGCTTAATTATCTGCTCAATTGCCTGCCTCCTTGCTTGCCTAATTGCCTGCCTAATTGCCTGCTTAATTGCTTACCTTATTGCCTGCCTAATTACCTGCCAAATTGCTTGCCTGCCTAATTAACTGCTTAATTGCCTGCTTTATTACCTGCCTGCCTAATTGCCTAGCTGCCTAATTGCTTGCTAATTAACTGCCTAATTGCCTGCATAATTGTCTGCCTAATTGCCTGCCTTATTGCTTGCCTAATAAACTACCTAATGGCCTGCCCAATTGCCTGCGTAATAAATTGCCTAATTGCCTGCCTAATTGCCTGCCTAATTAACAGCCTAATTGGCTGCCTAATGGCCTGCTAATGGCCTGCCTAATTACCTGCCAAATTGCCTGCTTGCCTAATTAACTGCTTAATTGCCTGCCTAATTGCCTGCCTTCTTAATTGCCTTCCTTATTGCGGGCCTCATTAACTGCCTAATTGCCTGCCTAATTATCTGCCTTAGTTCTTGCCTAATTGCTTGCCTAATTATCTGCCTAATTGCCTGCCTAATTAACTGCCTAATTGCCTGCCTAATTGATTGCCTAATTAACTGTCTTATTGCCTGCCTAATTGTTTGCTCTATTGCCTGCCTAATTGCCTGCCATATTAACTGCCTAATTGCCTGCCTTTTTGCCTGCATAATTGCCTGCCTAATTAACTGCCTAAAGGTATGCTAATTGCCTGCCTAATTGCCTGCCTAATTGTCTCCCTAATTACCTGCCAAATTGCCTGCCTGCCTATTTTATTGCTTAATTGCATGCATAATTGCCTGCCTGCCTAATTGCTTCCCTAGTTTACTGCCTAATTGCCTGCCTAATTAACTGCCTAATTGCCTGCTTAATTAACTGCCTAATTGCCTGCCTAATTGCCTTCCTAATAAACTACCTATTTGCCTGCCTAATTAACTGCCTAATTGCCTGCCTTATTGCCTGCCTAATTAACTGCCTAATTGCCTGCCTAATTGCCTGCCTAGCTGCCTGCCTAATTGCCTGCCTACCTGGTTAATTGCCTGCTTAATTGCCTTCCTAATTGCCTGCCTTATTAACTGTCTAATTGCCTGCTTAATTAACTGGCTATTATCCTTCCTAATTGCCTGCCTAATTGACTGCCTATTTGCCTGCCTATAAGCCTGTCTTATTAACTGCTTAATTGCCTGCCTAATTAACTGCTTAATTGCCTTCCTAATTAACTGCCTGATTGCCTGCCTCATTGCCTGCCTAATTGCCTGCCTTCCTAATTGCCTGCCTTCCTAATTGCCTGCCTAATTGCTTGCCTAATAACCTGCTAAATTGTTTGCCTAATTTTCTGCCTAATTGCTTGCCTAATTAACTGTCTAATGGCATGCATAATTAACTGCCTAATTGACTGCCTATTTGCCTGCCTATAAGCCTGTCTTATTAACTGCTTAATTGCCTTCCTAATTAACTGCCTGATTGCCTGCCTCATTGCCTGCCTAATTGCCTGCTTAACTAACTGCCTAATTGCCTTCCTAATTGCTTGCCTAATTAACTGCCTAATTGCTTGCTTAATTGCCTGCCTAATTGCGGGCCTAATTAACTGCCTTATAGCCTGTCTAACTATCTGCCTAATTGCCTGCCTAATTAACTGCCTTATTCCCTTCTTAATTGCCTGCCTTAATTAACTGCTTAATTGCTTGCCAAATTAACTGCCTAACTGCCTGCTTCATTGCCTGCCTAATTAACTGCCTAATTGCCTGCATAATTACTGCTTAATTGCCTATCTAATTACAAGCCTGCCTAATTGCCTGTCTGCCTAATTGCGTGCCTAATTAACTGCCTAATTGCCTACCTTATTGCCTGCCTAATTGTCTGCCTAACTGCTTGCCTAATAAACTACCTAATTGCCTGCCTAATTGCTTGCCTAATTAACTGCCTAATTGCCTACCTAATTAACTGCCTTATTGCTGCCTTATTACCTGCCTGCCTTAATAACCTGCTTAATTGCCTGCCTAATTGCGGGCCTAATTAACTGCCTTATTGCCTGCCTAACTATCTGCCTAATTGCCTGCCTAATTAACTGCCAAATAGCCTGCCTAATTGCTTGCCTAATTAACTGCCTAATTGCCTGCCTAATTGCCTGATTATTGCCTGCCTAATTAACTGCCTAATTGTATGCCTATTTAACTGCCTAATTAACTGCTTTATCACCTGCCTAATTATCTGCCTAATTGCTTGCCTAATTGCTTACCCAATAGCCTGCTAATTATCTGTCTAATTGCCTGCCCTTTTAACTACCTAATTGCCTGCCTTATTGCCTGCCTAATTGCCTGCCTAATTAACTGCTTAATTGCCTGCCTAATTGCCTGCCTAATTGCCTGCTTAATTGCTTACCTTATTGCCTGCCTAGTTACCTGCCAAATTGCCTGCCTACCTAATAAACTGCTTAATTGCCTGCCTAATTACCTGCCTGCCCAATTGCCTGCCTACCCAATTGCTTGCCTAATTAACTGCCTAATTGCCTGCTCAATTGCCTGCCTAATTTTCTGCCTAATTGCCTGCCTTATTGCTTGCCTAATAAACTACCTAATTGCCTACCCAATTGCCTGCCTAATTATCTGTCTAATTGGCTGCCCAATTAACTACCCAATTGCCTGCCTTACTGCCTGCCTAATTGCCTGCCTAATTAACTGCTTAATTGCCTGCCTTATTGCCTGCCTAATTGCCTGCTTAATTGCTTACCTTATTGCCTGCCTAGTTACCTGCCAAATTGCTTGCCTACCTAATTAACTGCTTAATTGCCTGCCTAATTACCTGCCTGCCTATTTGCCTGCCTACCTAATTGCTTGCCTAATTAACTGCCTAATTTCCTGCTTAATTGCCTGCCTAATTTTCTGCCTAATTGCCTGCCTTATTGCTTGCCAAATAAACTACCTATTTGCCTGCCTAATTGCCTGCCTAATTAACAGCCTAATTGCCTGCCTAATTAACTGCCTAATTACCTGCATAATTACCTGCCTAATTGCCTGCCTAATTACCTGTCAAATTGCTGCTTGCCTAATTAACTGCTTAATTGCCTGCCTAATTGCGGGCCTAAATAACTGCCTAATTGCGGGCCTAATTAACTGCCTAATTATCTGCCTAATTGCATGCCTAATTGCCTGCCCAATTGCCTGCCTAATTATCTGCCTTATTACCTGCCTAATTATCTGCTTAATTGCATGCCTAATTGCCTGCCCAATTGCCTGCCTAATTATCTGCCTTATTACCTGCCTAATTAACTGCCTAATTAACTGCCAAATTGCCTGCCTTATTGCCTGCCTAATTGCCTGCCTAATTGCCTGCCTAATTGCCTGCTTAATTGCTTACCTTATTGCCTGCCTAGTTACCTGCCAAATTGCTTGCCTACCTAATTAACTACTTAATTGCATGCCTTATTACCTGCCTGCCTAATTGCCTGCCTACCTAATTGCTTGCCTAATTAACTGCCTAATTTCCTGCTTAATTGCCTGCCTAATTTTCTGCCTAATTGCCTGCCTTTTTGCTTGCCAAATAAACTACCTATTTGCCTGCTTAATTGCCTGCCTAATTACCTGCCTGCCTAATTGCCTGCCTACCTAATTGCTTGCCTAATTAACTGCCTAATTTCCTGCTTAATTGCCTGCCTAATTTTCTGCCTAATTGCCTGCCTTATTGCTTGGCAAATAAACTACCTATTTGCCTGCCTAATTGCCTGCCTAATTAACTGCCTAATTGCCTGCCTAATTAACTGCCTAATTACCTGCATAATTACCTGCCTAATTGCCTGCCTAATTACCTGTCAAATTGCTGCTTGCCTAATTAACTGCTTAATTGCCTGCCTAATTGCGGGCCTAATTAACTGCCTAATTGCGGGCCTAATTAACTGCCTAATTATCTGCCTAATTGCATGCCTAATTGCCTGCCCAATTGCCTTCCTAATTATCTGCCTTATTACCTGCCTAATTATCTGCCTAATTGCATGCCTAATTGCCTGCCCAATTGCCTGCCTAATTATCTGCCTTATTACCTGCCTAATAAACTGCCTAATTAACTGCCAAATTGCCTGCCTTATTGCCTGCCTAATTGCCTGCCTAATTGCCTGCCTAATTGCCTGCTTAATTGCTTACCTTATTGCCTGCCTAGTTACCTGCCAAATTGCTTGCCTACCTAATTAACTGCTTAATTGCCTGCCTAATTACCTGCCTGCCTAATTGCCTGCCTACCTAATTGCTTGCCTAATTAACTGCCTAATTTCCTGCTTAATTGCCTGCCTAATTGCCTGACTAATTACCTTGCTGCCTAATTGTCTGCCTGTCTAATTGCCTGCTTAATAGCCTGACTAATTGCCTGCCTAATTTATTTACCTGCTTATTTGCCTGCTGTCTAATTAACTGCCTAATTGCCTGCCTACCCAATTGCGTACCTAATTGCCTGACTGTTTAATTGACTGCCTAATTGTCTGCCTAATTGCCTGCCTAATTGCCTGCCTTATTACATGCCAAATTGCCTGCCTGCCTAAATAACTCCTTATTTGCCTGCCTAATTGCCTGCCTAATTGCCTGCCTAATTGCCTGCCTAATTGCCTGCCTTTTTAGTTGCCTGCCTAATTGCTTGCCTAATAACCTGCCTAATTGCCTGCCTTCCTAATTGCCTGCCTAATTGCTTGCCTAATAACCTGCTAAATTGTTTGCCTAATTTTCTGCCTAATTGCTTGCCTAATTAACTGCCTAATGGCATGCATAATTAACTGCCTAATTGACTGCCTAATTAACTGTTTATATGCCTGCCTAATTGCCTGCCTAATTGCCTGCCTTTTAGCCTTCCTTATTAACTGATTAATTGCCTACCTGCCTAATTGCCTGCCTAGTTGCCTGCTTAATAAACTGCCTAATTGCAAGGTCCAATTAACTGCCTAAATAGCTGCCTAATTGCCTGTCTAATTGCCTGCCTAATTGCCTGCAAAATTACTTGCCAAATTGCCTGCCTGCCTAATTAACTGCCTAATTGCCTGCCTAATTAGCTGCGTAATTGCTTGCCTAATTAACTGCCTTATTGCCTGCCTAATTGCCTACGTAATCATCTGCCTAAGTGCCTGCCTAATTAACTGCCTTATTCCCTGCTTAATTGCCTGCCTAATTAACTGCCTAATTGACTGCCTAATTGCTTGTCTAATTGCCTGCTTAATTGCCTTTCTAATTGCCTGCTTTATTGTCTGCCTTATTGTCTGCCAAATTCCCTGCCTGCCTCATTAACTGCCTAATTGCCTGACTGCCAAATTGCCTGCCTACCTAATTGCGTGCCTAATTGCCTGCCTGTTTAATAGACTGCCTAATTGCCTTCCTAATTAACTGCTTAATTGCCTGCCTAATTGCCTGCCTAATTTCCTGCTTAATTGCTTACCTTATTGCCTGCCTAATTGCCTGCCTACCCAATTGCGTACCTAATTGCCTGACTGTTTAATTGACTGCCTAATTGTCTGCCTAATTGCCTGCCTAATTGCCTGCCTTATTACATGCCAAATTGCCTGCCTGCCTAATTAACTCCTTAATTGCCTGCCTAATTGCCTGCCTAATTGCCTGCCTAATTGCCTGCCTAATTGCCTGCCTTTCTAGTTGCCTGCCTAATTGCTTGCCTAATAACCTGCCTAATTGCCTGCCTTCCTAATTGCCTGCCTAATTGCTTGCCTAATAACCTGCTAAATTGTTTGCCTAATTATCTGCCTAATTGCTTGCCTAATTAACTGCCTAATGGCATACATAATTAACTGCCTAATTGACTGCCTAATTAACTGTTTATATGCCTGCCTAATTGCCTGCCTAGTTGCCTGCCTTTTAGCCTTCCTTATTAACTGATTAATTGCCTACCTGCCTAATTGCCTGCCTAATTGCCTGCTTAATAAACTGCCTAATTGCAAGGTCCAATTAACTGCCTAAATAGCTGCCTAATTGCCTGTCTAATTAGCTGCGTAATTGCTTGCCTAATTAACTGCCTTATTGCCTGCCTAATTGCCTACGTAATCATCTGCCTAAGTGCCTGCCTAATTAACTGCCTTATTCCCTGCTTAATTGCCTGCCTAATTAACTGCCTAATTAACTGCCTAATTGCTTGTCTAATTGCCTGCTTAATTGCCTTTCTAATTGCCTGCTTTATTGTCTGCCTTATTGTCTGCCAAATTCCCTGCCTGCCTCATTAACTGCCTAATTGCCTGACTTCCTAATTGCCTGCCTACCTAATTGCGTGCCTAATTGCCTGCCTGTTTAATAGACTGCCTAATTGCCTTCCTAATTAACTGCTTAATTGCCTGCCTAATTGCCTGCCTAATTTCCTGCTTAATTGCTTACCTTATTGCCTGCCTAATTACCTGCCAAATTGCTTGCCTGCCTAATTAACTACTTAATTGCCTCCCTAATTACCTGCCTGCCTAATTATCTGCCAAATTGCTTGCGTGCCTAATTAACTGCTTAATTGCCTCCCTAATTACCAGCCTATTTGCCTTCCTAATTGCTTGCCTAATTAACTGCCTAATTGCCTGCTTAATTGCCTGCCTAATACCTGCCTAAATGCCTGCCATATTGCTTGATTGCCTAATTGCCTGCCTAATTGCCTGCCTAATTGTCAGCTTAATTAACTGCCTAACTGCCTGCCTATTTGCCTGCCTAATTTTCTGCCTTATTAACTGCCTAATTGCCTGCCTAATTATTTGCCTAATTGACATCCTAATTGCTTGTTTAATTGCCTGCTTAATTGCCTTCCTAATTGCCTGCCTTATTGACTGCCTTATTGCCTGCCAAATTCCCTCCATGCCTAATTATGTGCCTAGTTGCCTGCCTACCTAATTACATGCCTAATTGCCTGCCTGTTTTATTGACTGCCTAATTGCTTGCCCAATTAACTGCCTTATTGCCTGCCTAATTGCCTGCCTTATTGCCTGCCTAATTGCCTGCGTAATCATCTGCCTAATTGCCTGCCTAATCAACTGCCTTATTCCCTGCTTAATTGCCTGCCGAATTAACTGCCTAATTGCCTGACTAATAAACTGCCTAATTGCTTGCTTCATTGCCTGCCTAATTAACTGCCTAATTGCCTGCCTAATTGCCTGGCTAATTGGTTGCCTGCCTTATTGCCTTCCTAATTGCCTGTCTAATTGCCTGCCTAATTAACTGCCTTATTGCCTGCCTAATATCCTACCCAACTGCCTAACTAACTGCCTGACTTATTAACTGCCTAATTGCCTACCTATTTGCCTGTTTAATTGCCTGTCTAATTAACTGCCTTATTGCCTGCCCAATTTCCTGCTTAATTGCCTACCGAATCGCCTGCCAAATTGCCTACCTGTCTAAATGCCTGCTTATTGCCTGACTTATTGCCTGCCTTATTGCATACCTGCCTAATTGCATGCCTGCCTAATTACCTGCCTGCCAAATTGCCTGCCTGCCTAATCACCTGCTTAATTTACTGCCTAATACCTGCCTAAATGCCTGCCATATTGCTTGATTGCCTAATTGCCTGCCTAATTGCGTGCCTAATTGTCAGCTTAATTAACTGCCTAACTGCCTGCCTATTTGCCTGCCTAATTTTCTGCCTTATTAACTGCCTAATTGCCTGCCTAATTATTTGCCTAATTGACATCCTAATTGCTTGTTTAATTGCCTGCTTAATTGCCTTCCTAATTGCCTGCCTTATTGACTGCCTTATTGCCTGCCAAATTCCCTCCATGCCTAATTATGTGCCTAGTTGCCTGCCTACCTAATTACATGCCTAATTGCCTGCCTGTTTTATTGACTGCCTAATTGCTTGCCCAATTAACTGCCTTATTGCCTGCCTAATTGCCTGCCTCATTGCCTGCCAAAATACCTGCCAAATTGCCTGCCAGCCTAATTAACTGCTTTATTTCCATTCTAATTGCCTGCGTAATCATCTGCCTAATTGCCTGCCTAATTAAATGCCTAATTCCCTGATTATTTGCCTGCCTAATTAACTGCCTAATTGCCTGCCTAATTAACTGCCTAATTGCCTGCCAAATTAACTGCCTAATTGCCTGCCTAATTGCCTGCCTAATTTCCTGCCTAATTGCTTGCCTAATTGCCTGGCTTATTACCTGCCAAATTGCCTGCTTGCCTAATTAACTGCTTAATTGCCTGCCTAATTGCCTGCCTAATTACATTTTTTATTGCCTGCCTTATTGCGGGCCTAATTAACTGTTTTATTGCCTGCCTATCTATCTAACTAATTGCTTGCCTAATTACCTGCATAATTGCCTGCCTAATTAACTACCTAATTGCCTGCCTATTTGCTTGCCTAATTAACTGCCTAATTGCCTGCCTTATTGCCTGCCTAATTATCTGCTTAATTATCTGCTCAATTGCCTGCCTACTTGCCTGCCTACTTGCCTGCCTAATTGCCTGCTTAATTGCTTACCTTATTGCCTGCCTAATTACCTGCCAAATTGCTTGCCTGCCTAATTAACTGCTTAATTGCCTGCTTTATTACCTGCCTGCCTAATTGCCTAGCTGCCTAATTGCTTGCTAATTAACTGCCTAATTGCCTGCATAATTGTCTGCCTAATTGCCTGCCTTATTGCTTGCCTAATAAACTACCTAATGGCCTGCCCAATTGCCTGCGTAATAAATTGCCTAATTGCCTGCCTAATTGCCTGCCTAATTAACAGCCTAATTGGCTGCCTAATGGCCTGCTAATGGCCTGCCTAATTACCTGCCAAATTGCCTGCTTGCCTAATTAACTGCTTAATTGCCTGCCTAATTGCCTGCCTTCTTAATTGCCTTCCTTATTGCGGGCCTCATTAACTGCCTAATTGCCTGCCTAATTATCTGCCTTAGTTCTTGCCTAATTGCTTGCCTAATTATCTGTATATTGCCTGCCTAATTAACTGCCTAATTGCCTGCCTAATTGATTGCCTAATTAACTGTCTTATTGCCTGCCTAATTGTTTGCTCTATTGCCTGCCTAATTGCCTGCCATATTAACTGCCTAATTGCCTGCCTTTTTGCCTGCATAATTGCCTGCCTAATTAACTGCCTAAAGGTATGCTAATTGCCTGCCTAATTGCCTGCCTAATTGTCTCCCTAATTACCTGCCAAATTGCCTGCCTGCCTATTTTATTGCTTAATTGCATGCATAATTGCCTGCCTGCCTAATTGCTTCCCTAGTTTACTGCCTAATTGCCTGCCTAATTAACTACCTTATTGCCTGCTTAATTAACTGCCTAATTGCCTGCCTAATTGCTTTCCTAATAAACTACCTATTTGCCTGCCTAATTAACTGCCTAATTGCCTGCCTTATTGCCTGCCTAATTAACTGCCTAATTGCCTGCCTAATTGCCTGCCTAGCTGCCTGCCTAATTGCCTGCCTACCTGGTTAATTGCCTGCTTAATTGCCTTCCTAATTGCCTGCCTTATTAACTGTCTAATTGCCTGCTTAATTAACTGGCTATTATCCTTCCTAATTGCCTGCCTAACTAACTGCCTAATTGCCTTCCTAATTGCTTGCCTAATTAACTGCCTAATTGCTTGCTTAATTGCCTGCCTAATTGCGGGCCTAATTAACTGCCTTATAGCCTGCCTAACTATCTGCCTAATTGCCTGCCTAATTAACTGCCTTATTCCCTTCTTAATTGCCTGCCTTAATTAACTGCTTAATTGCCTGCCAAATTAACTGCCTAACTGCCTGCTTCATTGCCTGCCTAATTAACTGCCTAATTGCCTGCCTAATTACTGCTTAATTGCCTATCTAATTACAAGCCTGCCTAATTGCCTGTCTGCCTAATTGCTTGCCTAATTAACTGCCTAATTGCCTACCTTATTGCCTGCCTAATTAACTGCCTAATTGCCTGCCTATTTAACTGCCTTATTGCCTGCTTCAAGGCCTGCCTAATTGCCTGCCTAATTAACTGCCTAATTGCTTGCCTAATTGCCTGCATTATTGCCTGCCTGCCAAATTGCCTGCCTATCTAATTGCCTGCTTAATTTCCTGCCTAATTGCCTGACTAATTACCTACCTGCCTAATTGTCTGCCTGTCTAATTGCCTGCTTAATAGCCTGACTAATTGCCTGCCTAATTTATTTACCTGCCTAATTGCCTGCCTGTCTAAAATACTGCCTAATTGCCTGCCTACCTAATTGCGTGCCTAATTGCCTGCCTAAATGCCTGCCTAATTGCCTGCATTATTACATGCCAAATTGCCTGCCTTATTTACTTCTTAATTGCCTGCCTCATTGCCTGCCTAATTAACTGCCTAATTGCCTGCCTAATTGCCTGCTTAATTGCCTGTCTAATTAACTGCCTTATTGCCTGCCCAATTGCCTGCTTAATTGCCTACCGAATCGCCTGCCAAATTGCCTACCTGTCTAAATGCCTGGTTATTGCCTGACTTATTGCCTGCCTAATTGCATACATGCCTAATTGCTTGCCTAATTAACTGCCTAATTGCATGCCTAATTGCCTGCGTAATCATCTGCCTAATTGCCTGCCTAATTAACTGCCTTATTCCCTGCTTAATGCCTGCCGAATTAACTGCCTAATTGCCTGCCTAATTAACTGCCTAATTGCTTGCCTCACTGCCTGCCTAATTAACTGCCTAATTGCCTGCCTAATTGCCTGGCTAATTGGTTGCCTGCCTATTTGCCTGCCTTATTGCCTGCCAAATTTCCTGCCTAAATATCTGCCTAATTAACTGCCTGCTTGCCTGCCCAATTGGCTGTTAATATGCCTGCTTAATTGCCTGCCTAATTAGCTGCGTAATTACTTGCCTAATTTACTGCCTTATTGCCTGCCTAATTGCCTGCGTAATCATCTGCCTAATTGCCTGCCTAATCAACTGCCTTATTCCCTGCTTAATTGCCTGCCGAATTAACTGCCTAATTGCCTGCCTAATTAACTGCCTAATTGCTTGCTTCATTGCCTGCCTAATTAACTGCCTAATTGCCTGCCTAATTGCCTGGCTAATTGGTTGCCTGCCTTATTGCCTTCCTAATTGCCTGTCTAATTGCCTGCCTAATTAACTGCCTAATTGCCTGCCTAATAGCCTTCCTAATTAACTGCTTAATTGCCTGCCTAATTGCCTGCCTAATTTCCTGCTTAATTGCTTACCTTATTGCCTGCCTAATTACCTGCCAAATTGCTTGCCTGCCTAATTAACTACTTAATTGCCTCCCTAATTACCTGCCTGCCTAATTATCTGCCAAATTGCTTGCGTGCCTAATTAACTGCTTAATTGCCTCCCTAATTACCTGCCTATTTGCCTGCCTAATTGCTTGCCTAATTAACTGCCTAATTGCCTGCTTAATTGCCTGCCTAATACCTGCCTAAATGCCTGCCATATTGCTTGATTGCCTAATTGCCTGAATAATTGCCTGCCTAATTGTCAGCTTAATTAACTGCCTAACTGCCTGCCTATTTGCCTGCCTAATTTTCTGCCTTATTAACTGCCTAATTGCCTGCCTAATTATTTGCCTAATTGACATCCTAATTGCTTGTTTAATTGTCTGCTTAATTGGCTTCCTAATTGCCTGCCTTATTGACTGCCTTATTGCATGCCAATTTCCCTCCATGCCTAATT
This sequence comes from Bacillus rossius redtenbacheri, assembly GCF_032445375.1. Lineage (NCBI taxonomy): Eukaryota > Metazoa > Arthropoda > Insecta > Phasmatodea > Bacillidae > Bacillus > Bacillus rossius. The sequence continues at coordinate 64,584 of NW_026962168.1, forward strand.
ATGTGCCTAGTTGCCTGCCTACCGAATTAAATGCCTAATTGCCTGCCTGTTTTATTGACTGCCTAAATGCTTGCCCAATTAACTGCCTTATTGCCTGCCTAATTGCCTGCCTTATTGCCTGCCTAATTGCCTGCGTAATCATCTGCCTAATTGCCTGCCTAATCAACTGCCTTATTCCCTGCTTAATTGCCTGCCGATTTAACTGCCTAATTGCCTGCCTAAATTGCTTGCTTCATTGCCTGCCTAATTAACTGCCTAATTGCCTGCCTAATTGCCTGGCTAATTGGTTGCCTGCCTTATTGCCTTCCTAATTGCCTGTCTAATTGCCTGCCTAAGTAACTGCCTTATTGCCTGCCTAATATCCTACCCAACTGCCTAACTAACTGCCTGACTTATTAACTGCCTAATTGCCTGCCTATTTGCCTGCTTAATTGCCTGTCTAATTAACTGCCTTATTGCCTGCCCAATTTCCTGCTTAATTGCCTACCGAATCGCCTGCCAAATTGCCTACCTGTCTAAATGCCTGCTTATTGCCTGACTTATTGCCTGCCTTATTGCATACCTGCCTAATTGCATGCCTGCCTAATTACCTGCCTGCCTAATTGCCTGCCTGCCTAATCACCTGCTTAATTTACTGCCTAATAACTGCCTAATTGCCTGCCTAATAGCCTTCCTAATTAACTGCTTAATTGCCTGCCTAATTGCCTGCCTAATTTCCTGCTTAATTGCTTACCTTATTGCCTGCCTAATTACCTGCCAAATTGCTTGCCTGCCTAATTAACTACTTAATTGCCTCCCTAATTACCTGCCTGCCTAATTATCTGCCAAATTGCTTGCGTGCCTAATTAACTGCTTAATTGCCTCCCTAATTACCTGCCTATTTGCCTGCCTAATTGCTTGCCTAATTAACTGCCTAATTGCCTGCTTAATTGCCTGCCTAATACCTGCCTAAATGCCTGCCATATTGCTTGATTGCCTAATTGCCTGCCTAATTGCCTGCCTAATTGTCAGCTTAATTAACTGCCTAACTGCCTGCCTATTTGCCTGCCTAATTTTCTGCCTTATTAACTGCCTAATTGCCTGCCTAATTATTTGCCTAATTGACATCCTAATTGCTTGTTTAATTGCCTGCTTAATTGCCTTCCTAATTGCCTGCCTTATTGACTGCCTTATTGCCTGCCAAATTCCCTCCATGCCTAATTATGTGCCTAGTTGCCTGCCTACCTAATTACATGCCTAATTGCCTGCCTGTTTTATTGACTGCCTAATTGCTTGCCCAATTAACTGCCTTATTGCCTGCCTAATTGCCTGCCTTATTGCCTGCCTAATTATCTGCCTATTTGCATGCCTAATTAACTGCTTAATTGCCTGCCAAATTACCTGCCAAATTGCCTGCCTAATAAACTGCTTAATTTCCTGCCTTATTGCCAGCCTGCTAAATTGCCTGCCTATCTAATTGCCTGCCTAATTGCCTGCCTCATTGCCTGCCAAATTACCTGCCAAATTGCCTGCCAGCCTAATTAACTGCTTTATTTCCATTCTAATTGCCTGCGTAATCATCTGCCTAATTGCCTGCCTAATTAAATGCCTAATTCCCTGCTTAATTGCCTGCCTAATTAACTGCCTAATTGCCTGCCTAATTAACTGCCTAAGTGCCTGCCAAATTAACTGCCTAATTGCCTGCCTAATTGCCTGCCTAATTTCCTGCCTAATTGCATGCCTAATTGCCTGCCTTATTACCTGCTAAATTGCCTGCTTGCCTAATTAACTGCTTAATTGCCTGCCTAATTGCCTGCCTAATTACATTTTTTATTGCCTGCCTTATTGCGGGCCTAATTAACTGTTTTATTGCCTGCCTATCTATCTAACTAATTGCTTGCCTAATTGCCTGCCTTATTGCCTGCCTAATTATCTGCTTAATTATCTGCTCAATTGCCTGCCTACTTGCCTGCCTAATTGCCTGCTTAATTGCTTACCTTATTGCCTGCCTAATTACCTGCCAAATTGCTTGCCTGCCTAATTAACTGCTTAATTGCCAGCTTTATAACCTGCCTGCCTAATTGCCTAGCTGCCTAATTGCTTGCTAATTAACTGCCTAATTGCCTGCATAATTGTCTGCCTAATTGCTTGCCTTATTGCTTGCCTAATAAACTACCTAATGGCCTGCCCAATTGCCTGCGTAATAAATTGCCTAATTGCCTGCCTAATTGCCTGCCTAATTAACAGACTAATTGGCTGCCTAATGGCCTGCTAATGGCCTGCCTAATTACCTGCCAAATTGCCTGCCAAATTGCCTGCTTTCCTAATTAACTGCTTAATTGCCTGCCTAATTGCCTGCCTTCTTAATTGCCTTCCTAATTGCGGGGCTCATTAACTGCCTAATTGCCTGCCTAATTATCTGCCTTAGTTCTTGCCTAATTGCTTGCCTAATTGCCTGCCTAATTGATTGCCTAATTAACTGTCTTATTGCCTGCCTAATTGTTTGCTCTATTGCCTGCCTAATTGCCTGCCATATTAACTGCCTAATTGCCTGCCTTTTTGCCTGCATAATTGCCTGCCTAATTAACTGCCTAAAGGTATGCTAATTGCCTGCCTAATTGCCTGCCTAATTGTCTCCCTAATTACCTGCCAAATTGCCTGCCTGCCTAATTTATTGCTTAATTGCATGCATAATTGCCTGCCTGCCTAATTGCTTCCCTAGTTTACTGCCTAATTGCCTGCTTAATTAACTGCCTAATTGCCTGCTTAATTAACTGCCTAATTGCCTGCCTAATTGCCTTCCTAATAAACTACCTATTTGCCTGCCTAATTAACTGCCTAATTGCCTGCCTTATTGCCTGCCTAATTAAGTGCCTAATTGCCTGCCTAATTGCCTGCCTAGCTGCCTGCCTAATTGCCTGCCTACCTGGTTAATTGCCTGCTTAATTGCCTTCCTAATTGCCGGACTTATTATCTGCCTAATTGCATGCCTAATTGCCTGCCCAATTGCCTGCCTAATCATCTGCCTAATTGCCTGCCTAATTAACTGCCTAATTGCCTGCCTCATTGCCTGCTATTGCCTGCCTAATTAACTTTTTAATTGCCTGCTTCATTGCCTGCCTAATTGCCTGCCTAATTGCTTGCCTAATTGCCTGCATTATTGCCTGACTAATTACCTACCTGCCTAATTGTCTGCCTGTCTAATTGCCTGCTTAAAAGCCTGACTAATTGCCTGCCTAATTTATTTACCTACCTAATTGCGTGCCTGTCTAATTAACTGCCTAATTGCTTGCCTACCTAATTGCGTACCTAATTGCCAGACTGTTTAATTGACTGCCTAATTTCCTGCCTAATTGCCTCCCTTATTACATGCCAAATTGCCTGCCTGCCTAATTAACTTCTTAATTGCATGCCTAATTGCCTGCCTGCCTAATTGCCTGCCTTATTGCCTGCCTAATTTCCTGCCTAATTGCCTGCCTAATTGCCTGCCTTATTACCTGCCAAATTGCCTGCTTGCCTAATTAACTGCTTAATTGCCTGCCTAATTGCCTGCCTAATTACATTTTTTATTGCCTGCCTTATTGCGGGCCTAATTAACTGTTTTATTGCCTGCCTATCTATCTAACTAATTGCTTGCCTAATTACCTGTTAAATTGCCTGCCTAATTAACTACCTAATTGCCTGCCTATTTGCTTGCCTAATTAACTGCCTAATTGCCTGCCTTATTGCCTGCCTAATTATCTGCTTAATTATCTGCTCAATTGCCTGCCTACTTGCCTTCCTAATTGCCTGCCTAATTGCCTGCTTAATTGCTTACCTTATTGCCTGCCTAATTACCTGCCAAATTGCTTGCCTGCCTAATTAACTGCTTAATTCCCTGCTTTTTTACCTGCCTGCCTAATTGCCTAGCTGCCTAATTGCTTGCTAATTAACTGCCTAATTGCCTGCATAATTGTCTGCCTAATTGCCTGCCTTATTGCTTGCCTAATAAACTACCTAATGGCCTGCCCAATTGCCTGCGTAATAAATTGCCTAATTGCCTGCCTAATTGCCTGCCTAATTAACAGCCTAATTGGCTGCCTAATGGCCTGCTAATGGCCTGCCTAATTACCTGCCAAATTGCCTGCTTGCCTAATTAACTGCTTAATTGCCTGCCTAATTGCCTGCCTTCTTAATTGCCTTCCTTATTGCGGGCCTCATTAACTGCCTAATTGCCTGCCTAATTATCTGCCTTAGTTCTTGCCTAATTGCTTGCCTAATTATCTGCCTAATTGCCTGCCTAATTAACTGCCTAATTGCCTGCCTAATTGATTGCCTAATTAACTGTCTTATTGCCTGCCTAATTGTTTGCTCTATTGCCTGCCTAATTGCCTGCCATATTAACTGCCTAATTGCCTGCCTTTTTGCCTGCATAATTGCCTGCCTAATTAACTGCCTAAAGGTATGCTAATTGCCTGCCTAATTGCCTGCCTAATTGTCTCCCTAATTACCTGCCAAATTGCCTGCCTGCCTATTTTATTGCTTAATTGCATGCATAATTGCCTGCCTGCCTAATTGCTTCCCTAGTTTACTGCCTAATTGCCTGCCTAATTAACTGCCTAATTGCCTGCTTAATTAACTGCCTAATTGCCTGCCTAATTGCCTTCCTAATAAACTACCTATTTGCCTGCCTAATTAACTGCCTAATTGCCTGCCTTATTGCCTGCCTAATTAACTGCCTAATTGCCTGCCTAATTGCCTGCCTAGCTGCCTGCCTAATTGCCTGCCTACCTGGTTAATTGCCTGCTTAATTGCCTTCCTAATTGCCTGCCTTATTAACTGTCTAATTGCCTGCTTAATTAACTGGCTATTATCCTTCCTAATTGCCTGCCTAATTGACTGCCTATTTGCCTGCCTATAAGCCTGTCTTATTAACTGCTTAATTGCCTTCCTAATTAACTGCCTGATTGCCTGCCTCATTGCCTGCCTAATTGCCTGCTTAACTAACTGCCTAATTGCCTTCCTAATTGCTTGCCTAATTAACTGCTTAATTGCTTGCCAAATTAACTGCCTAACTGCCTGCTTCATTGCCTGCCTAATTAACTGCCTAATTGCCTGCATAATTACTGCTTAATTGCCTATCTAATTACAAGCCTGCCTAATTGCCTGTCTGCCTAATTGCGTGCCTAATTAACTGCCTAATTGCCTACCTTATTGCCTGCCTAATTGTCTGCCTAACTGCTTGCCTAATAAACTACCTAATTGCCTGCTTAATTGCTTGCCTAATTAACTGCCTAATTGCCTACCTAATTAACTGCCTTATTGCTGCCTTATTACCTGCCTGCCTTAATAACCTGCTTAATTGCCTGCCTAATTGCGGGCCTAATTAACTGCCTTATTGCCTGCCTAACTATCTGCCTAATTGCCTGCCTAATTAACTGCCAAATAGCCTGCCTAATTGCTTGCCTAATTAACTGCCTAATTGCCTGCCTAATTGCCTGATTATTGCCTGCCTAATTAACTGCCTAATTGTATGCCTATTTAACTGCCTAATTAACTGCTTTATCGCCTGCCTAATTATCTGCCTAATTGCTTGCCTAATTGCTTACCCAATAGCCTGCTAATTATCTGTCTAATTGCCTGCCCAATTAACTACCTAATTGCCTGCCTTATTGCCTGCCTAATTGCCTGCCTAATTAACTGCTTAATTGCCTGCCTAATTGCCTGCCTAATTGCCTGCTTAATTGCTTACCTTATTGCCTGCCTAGTTACCTGCCAAATTGCCTGCCTACCTAATTAACTGCTTAATTGCCTGCCTAATTACCTGCCTGCCCAATTGCCTGCCTACCCAATTGCTTGCCTAATTAACTGCCTAATTGCCTGCTCAATTGCCTGCCAAATTTTCTGCCTAATTGCCTGCCTTATTGCTTGCCTAATAAACTACCTAATTGCCTACCCAATTGCCTGCCTAATTATCTGTCTAATTGGCTGCCCAATTAACTACCCAATTGCCTGCCTTATTGCCTGCCTAATTGCCTGCCTAATTAACTGCTTAATTGCCTGCCTAATTGCCTGCCTAATTGCCTGCTTAATTGCTTACCTTATTGCCTGCCTAGTTACCTGCCAAATTGCTTGCCTACCTAATTAACTGCTTAATTGCCTGCCTAATTACCTGCCTGCCTAATTGCCTGCCTACCTAATTGCTTGCCTAATTAACTGCCTAATATCCTGCTTAATTGCCTGCCTAATTTTCTGCCTAATTGCCTGCCTTATTGCTTGCCAAATAAACTACCTATTTGCCTGCCTAATTGCCTGCCTAATTAACTGCCTAATTGCCTGCCTAATTAACTGCCTAATTACCTGCATAATTACCTGCCTAATTGCCTGCCTAATTACCTGTCAAATTGCTGCTTGCCTAATTAACTGCTTAATTGCCTGCCTAATTGCGGGCCTAAATAACTGCCTAATTGCGGGCCTAATTAACTGCCTAATTATCTGCCTAATTGCATGCCTAATTGCCTGCCCAATTGCCTGCCTAATTATCTGCCTTATTACCTGCCTAATTATCTGCTTAATTGCATGCCTAATTGCCTGCCCAATTGCCTGCCTAATTATCTGCCTTATTACCTGCCTAATTAACTGCCTAATTAACTGCCAAATTGCCTGCCTTATTGCCTGCCTAATTGCCTGCCTAATTGCCTGCCTAATTGCCTGCTTAATTGCTTACCTTATTGCCTGCCTAGTTACCTGCCAAATTGCTTGCCTACCTAATTAACTGCTTAATTGCCTGCCTAATTACCTGCCTGCCTAATTGCCTGCCTACCTAATTGCTTGCCTAATTAACTGCCTAATTTCCTGCTTAATTGCCTGCCTAATTTTCTGCCTAATTGCCTGCCTTTTTGCTTGCCAAATAAACTACATATTTGCCTGCTTAATTGCCTGCCTAATTACCTGCCTCCCTAACTGCCTGCCTACCTAATTGCTTGCCTAATTAACTGCCTAATTTCCTGCTTAATTGCCTGCCTAATTTTCTGCCTAATTGCCTGCCTTATTGCTTGGCAAATAAACTACCTATTTGCCTGCCTAATTGCCTGCCTAATTAACTGCCTAATTGCCTGCCTAATTAACTGCCTAATTACCTGCATAATTACCTGCCTAATTGCCTGCCTAATTACCTGTCAAATTGCTGCTTGCCTAATTAACTGCTTAATTGCCTGCCTAATTGCGGGCCTAATTAACTGCCTAATTGCGGGCCTAATTAACTGCCTAATTATCTGCCTAATTGCATGCCTAATTGCCTGCCCAATTGCCTTCCTAATTATCTGCCTTATTACCTGCCTAATTATCTGCCTAATTGCATAACTAATTGCCTGCCCAATTGCCTGCCTAATTATCTGCCTTATTACCTGCCTAATAAACTGCCTAATTAACTGCCAAATTGCCTGCCTTATTGCCTGCCTAATTGCCTGCCTAATTGCCTGCCTAATTGCCTGCTTAATTGCTTACCTTATTGCCTGCCTAGTTACCTGCCAAATTGCTTGCCTACCTAATTAACTGCTTAATTGCCTGCCTAATTACCTGCCTGCCTAATTGCCTGCCTACCTAATTGCTTGCCTAATTAACTGCCTAATTTCCTGCTTAATTGCCTGCCTAATTGCCTGACTAATTACCTTGCTGCCTAATTGTCTGCCTGTCTAATTGCCTGCTTAATAGCCTGACTAATTGCCTGCCTAATTTATTTACCTGCCTAATTGCCTGCCTGTCTAATTAACTGCCTAATTGCCTGCCTACCCAATTGCGTACCTAATTGCCTGACTGTTTAATTGACTGCCTAATTGTCTGCCTAATTGCCTGCCTAATTGCCTGCCTTATTACATGCCAAATTGCCTGCCTGCCTAAATAACTCCTTAATTGCCTGCCTAATTGCCTGCCTAATTGCCTGCCTAATTGCCTGCCTAATTGCCTGCCTTTCTAGTTGCCTGCCTAATTGCTTGCCTAATAACCTGCCTAATTGCCTGCCTTCCTAATTGCCTGCCTTCCTAATTGCCTGCCTAATTGCTTGCCTAATAACCTGCTAAATTGTTTGCCTAATTTTCTGCCTAATTGCTTGCCTAATTAACTGTCTAATGGCATGCATAATTAACTGCCTAATTGACTGCCTAATTAACTGTTTATATGCCTGCCTAATTGCCTGCCTAATTGCCTGCCTTTTAGCCTTCCTTATTAACTGATTAATTGCCTACCTGCCTAATTGCCTGCCTAGTTGCCTGCTTAATAAACTGCCTAATTGCAAGGTCCAATTAACTGCCTAAATAGCTGCCTAATTGCCTGTCTAATTGCCTGCCTAATTGCCTGCAAAATTACTTGCCAAATTGCCTGCCTGCCTAATTAACTGCCTAATTGCCTGCCTAATTAGCTGCGTAATTGCTTGCCTAATTAACTGCCTTATTGCCTGCCTAATTGCCTACGTAATCATCTGCCTAAGTGCCTGCCTAATTAACTGCCTTATTCCCTGCTTAATTGCCTGCCTAATTAACTGCCTAATTGACTGCCTAATTGCTTGTCTAATTGCCTGCTTAATTGCCTTTCTAATTGCCTGCTTTATTGTCTGCCTTATTGTCTGCCAAATTCCCTGCCTGCCTCATTAACTGCCTAATTGCCTGACTGCCAAATTGCCTGCCTACCTAATTGCGTGCCTAATTGCCTGCCTGTTTAATTGACTGCCTAATTGCCTTCCTAATTAACTGCTTAATTGCCTGCCTAATTGCCTGCCTAATTTCCTGCTTAATTGCTTACCTTATTGCCTGCCTAATTACCTGCCAAATTGCTTGCCTGCCTAATTAACTACTTAATTGCCTCCCTAATTACCTGCCTGCCTAATTATCTGCCAAATTGCTTGCGTGCCTAATTAACTGCTTAATTGCCTCCCTAATTACCAGCCTATTTGCCTGCCTAATTGCTTGCCTAATTAACTGCCTAATTGCCTGCTTAATTGCCTGCCTAATACCTGCCTAAATGCCTGCCATATTGCTTGATTGCCTAATTGCCTGCCTAATTGCCTGCCTAATTGTCAGCTTAATTAACTGCCTAACTGCCTGCCTATTTGCCTGCCTAATTTTCTGCCTTATTAACTGCCTAATTGCCTGCCTAATTATTTGCCTAATTGACATCCTAATTGCTTGTATAATTGCCTGCTTAATTGCCTTCCTAATTGCCTGCCTTATTGACTGCCTTATTGCCTGCCAAATTCCCTCCATGCCTAATTATGTGCCTAGTTGCCTGCCTACCTAATTACATGCCTAATTGCCTGCCTGTTTTATTGACTGCCTAATTGCTTGCCCAATTAACTGCCTTATTGCCTGCCTAATTGCCTGCCTTATTGCCTGCGTAATCATCTGCCTAATTGCCTGCCTAATCAACTGCCTTATTCCCTGCTTAATTGCCTGCCGAATTAACTGCCTAATTGCCTGCCTAATTAACTGCCTAATTGCTTGCTTCATTGCCTGCCTAATTAACTGCCTAATTGCCTGCCTAATTGCCTGGCTAATTGGTTGCCTGCCTTATTGCCTGCCTAATTGCCTGTCTAATTACCTGCCTAATTAACTGCCTTATTGCCTGCCTAATATCCTACCCAACTGCCTAACTAACTGCCTGACTTATTAACTGCCTAATTGCCTGCCTATTTGCCTGCTTAATTGCCTGTCTAATTAACTGCCTTATTGCCTGCCCAATTTCCTGCTTAATTGCCTACCGAATCGCCTGCCAAATTGCCTACCTGTCTAAATGCCTGCTTATTGCCTGACTTATTGCCTGCCTTATTGCATACCTGCCTAATTGCATGCCTGCCTAATTACCTGCCTGCCTAATTGCCTGCCTGCCTAATCACCTGCTTAATTTACTGCCTAATACCTGCCTAAATGCCTGCCATATTGCTTGATTGCCTAATTGCCTGCCTAATTGCCTGCCTAATTGTCAGCTTAATTAACTGCCTAACTGCCTGCCTATTTGCCTGCCTAATTTTCTGCCTTATTAACTGCCTAATTGCCTGCCTAATTATTTGCCTAATTGACATCCTAATTGCTTGTTTAATTGCCTGCTTAATTGCCTTCCTAACTGCCTGCCTTATTGACTGCCTTATTGCCTGCCAAATTCCCTCCATGCCTAATTATGTGCCTAGTTGCCTGCCTACCTAATTACATGCCTAATTGCCTGCCTGTTTTATTGACTGCCTAATTGCTTGCCCAATTAACTGCCTTATTGCCTGCCTAATTGCCTGCCTCATTGCCTGCCAAATTACCTGCCAAATTGCCTGCCAGCCTAATTAACTGCTTTATTTCCATTCTAATTGCCTGCGTAATCATCTGCCTAATTGCCTGCCTAATTAAATGCCTAATTCCCTGCTTAATTGCCTGCCTAATTAACTGCCTAATTGCCTGCCTAATTAACTGCCTAATTGCCTGCCAAATTAACTGCCTAATTGCCTGCCTAATTGCCTGCCTAATTTCCTGCCTAATTGCCTGCCTAATTGCCTGCCTAATTGCCTGACTTATTACCTGCCAAATTGCCTGTTTGCCTAATTAACTGCTTAAATGCCTGCCTAATTGCCTGCCTAATTACATTTTTTATTGCCTGCCTTATTGCGGGCCTAATTAACTGTTTTATTGCCTGCCTATCTATCTAACTAATTGCTTGCCTAATTACCTGCATAATTGCCTGCCTAATTAACTACCTAATTGCCTGCCTATTTGCTTGCCTAATTAACAGCCTAATTGCCTGCCTTATTGCCTGCCTAATTATCTGCTAAATTATCTGCTCAATTGCCTGCCTACTTGCCTGCCTAATTGCCTGCCTAATTGCCTGCTTAATTGCTTACCTTATTGCCTGCCTAATTACCTGCCAAATTGCTTGCCTGCCTAATTAACTGCTTAATTGCCTGCTTTATTACCTGCCTGCCTAATTGCCTAGCTGCCTAATTGCTTGCTAATTAACTGCCTAATTGCCTGCATAATTGTCTGCCTAATTGCCTGCCTTATTGCTTGCCTAATAAACTACCTAATGGCCTGCCCAATTGCCTGCGTAATAAATTGCCTAATTGCCTGCCTAATTGCCTGCCTAATTAACAGCCTAATTGGCTGCCTAATGGCCTGCTAATGGCCTGCCTAATTACCTGCCAAATTGCCTGCTTGCCTAATTAACTGCTTAATTGCCTGCCTAATTGCCTGCCTGCTTAATTGCCTGCCTAATTAACTGCCTAATTAACTGCTTTATTACCTGCTAATTAAATGCCTAATTGCCTACCTAATTATCTGCCTAATTGCATGCCAAATTGCCAGCCCACTTGCCTGCCAAATAGCTGCCTAATTGCCTGCCTCATTGCCTGCCTAATTGCCTGCCTAATTAACTGCCAAATTGCCTGCTTCATTGTCTGCCTAATTGCCTGGCTAATTGGTTGCCTGCCTATTTGCCTGCCTTATTGCCTGCCAAATTTCCTGCCTTAATATCTGCCTAATTATCTGCCTGCTTGCCTGCCCAATTGGCTGTCAATATGCCTGCTTAATTGCCTGCCTAATTAGCTGCGTAATTACTTGCCTAATTTACTGCCTTATTGCCTGCCTAATTGCCTGCGTAATCATCTGCCTAATTGCCTGCCTAATCAACTGCCTTATTCCCTGCTTAATTGCCTGCCGAATTAACTGCCTAATTGCCTGCCTAATTAACTGCCTAATTGCTTGCTTCATTGCCTGCCTAATTAACTGCCTAATTGCCTGCCTAATTGCCTGGCTAATTGGTTGCCTGCCTTATTGCCTTCCTAAATGCCTGTCTAATTGCCTGCCTAATTAACTGCCTAATTGCCTGCCTAATAGCCTTCCTAATTAACTGCTTAATTGCCTGCCTAATTGCCTGCCTAATTTCCTGCTTAATTGCTTACCTTATTGCCTGCCTAATTACCTGCCAAATTGCTTGCCTGCCTAATTAACTACTTAATTGCCTCCCTAATTACCTGCCTGCCTAATTATCTGCCAAATTGCTTGCGTGCCTAATTAACTGCTTAATTGCCTCCCTAATTACCTGCCTATTTGCCTGCCTTATTGCTTGCCTAATTAACTGCCTAATTGCCTGCTTAGTTGCCTGCCTAATACCTGCCTAAATGCCTGCCATATTGCTTGATTGCCTAATTGCCTGCCTAATTGCCTGCCTAATTGTCAGCTAAATTAACTGCCTAACTGCCTGCCTATTTGCCTTCCTAATTTTCTGCCTTATTAACTGCCTAATTGCCTGCCTAATTACTTGCCTAATTGACATCCTAATTGCTTGTTTAATTGCCTGCTTAATTGCCTTCCTAATTGCCTGCCTTATTGACTGCCTTATTGCCTGCCAAATTCCCTCCATGCCTAATTATGTGCCTAGTTGCCTGCCTACCTAATTACATGCCTAATTGCCTGCCTGTTTTATGGACTGCCTAAATGCTTGCCCAATTAACTGCCTTATTGCCTGCCTAATTGCCTGCCTTATTGCCTGCCTAATTGCCTGCGTAATCATCTGCCTAATTGCCTGCCTAATCAACTGCCTTATTCCCTGCTTAATTGCCTGCCGAATTGACTGCCTAATTGCCTGCCTAATTAACTGCCTAATTGCTTGCTTCATTGCCTGCCTAATTAACTGCCTAATTGCCTGCCTAATTGCCTGGCTAATTGGTTGCCTGCCTTATTGCCTTCCTAATTGCCTGTCTAATTGCCTGCCTAATTAATTGCCTTATTGCCTGCCTAATATCCTACCCAACTGCCTAACTAACTGCCTGACTTATTAACTGCCTAATCTCCTGCCTTATTGCCTGCCTAATTGCCTGCGTAATCCTCTGCCTAATTGCCTGCCTAATCAACTGCCTTATTCCCTGCTTAATTGCCTGCCTAATTGCCTGCCTAATTGTCAGCTTAATTAACTGCCAAACTGCCTGCCTATTTGCCTGCCTAATTTTCTGCCTTATTAACTGCCTAATTGCCTGCCTAATTATTTGCCTAATTGACATCCTAATTGCTTGTTTAATTGCCTGCTTAATTGCCTTCCTAATTGCCTGCCTTATTGACTGCCTTATTGCCTGCCAAATTCCCTCCATGCCTAATTATGTGCCTAGTTGCCTGCCTACCTAATTACATGCCTAATTGCCTGCCTGTTTTATTGACTACCTAATTGCTTGCCCAATTAACTGCCTTATTGCCTGCCTAATTGTCTGCCTTATTGCCTGCCTAATTAACTGCCTATTTGCCTGCCAAATTAACTGCCTAATTGCCTGCCTAATTGCCTGCCTAATTGCCTGCCTTATTACCTGCCAAATTGCCTGTCAGCCTAATTAACTGCTTTATTTCCATTCTAATTGCCTGCGTAATCATCTGCCTAATTGCCTGCCTAATTAAATGCCTAATTCCCTGCTTAATTGCCTGCCTAATTAACTGCCTAATTGCCTGCCTAATTAACTGCCTAATTGCCTGCCAAATTAACTGCCTAATTGCCTGCATAATTGCCTGCCTAATTAACTGCCTAAAGTTATGCTAATTGCCTGCCTAATTGCCTGCCTAATTGTCTCCCTAATTACCTGCCAAATTGCCTGCCTGCCTATTTTATTGCTTAATTGCATGCATAATTGCCTGCCTGCCTAATTGCTTCCCTAGTTTACTGCCTAATTGCCTGCCTAATAAACTGCCTAATTGCCTGCTTAATTAACTGCCTAATTGCCTGCCTAATTGCCTTCCTAATAAACTACCTATTTGCCTGCCTAATTAACTGCCTAATTGCCTGCCTTATTGCCTGCCTAATTAACTGCCTAATTGCCTGCCTAATTGCCTGCCTAGCTGCCTGCCTAATTGCCTGCCTACCTGGTTAATTGCCTGCTTAATTGCCTTCCTAATTGCCTGCCTTATTAACTGTCTAATTGCCTGCTTAATTAACTGGCTATTATCCTTCCTAATTGCCTGCCTAATTGACTGCCTATTTGCCTGCCTATAAGCCTGTCTTATTAACTGCTTAATTGCCTGCCTAATTAACTGCTTAATTGCCTTCCTAATTAACTGCCTGATTGCCTGCCTCATTGCCTGCCTAATTGCCTGCTTAACTAACTGCCTAATTGCCTTCCTAATTGCTTGCCTAATTAACTGCCTAATTGCTTGCTTAATTGCCTGCATAATTGCGGGCCTAATTAACTGCCTTATAGCCTGCCTAACTATCTGCCTAATTGCCTGCCTAATTAACTGCCTTATTCCCTTCTTAATTGCCTGCCTTAATTAACTGCTTAATTGCCTGCCAAATTAACTGCCTAACTGCCTGCTTCATTGCCTGCCTAATTAACTGCCTAATTGACTGCCTAATTACTGCTTAATTGCCTATCTAATTACAAGCCTGCCTAATTGCCTGTCTGCCTAATTGCTTGCCTAATTAACTGCCTAATTGCCTACCTTATTGCCTGCCTAATTGTCGGCCTAACTGCTTGCCTAATAAACTACCTAATTGCCTGCCTAATTGCTTGCCTAATTAACTGCCTAATTGCCTACCTAATTAACTGCCTTATTGCTGCCTTATTACCTGCCTGCCTTAATAACCTGCTTAATTGCCTGCCTAATTGCGGGCCTAATTAACTGCCTTATTGCCTGCCTTACTATCTGCCTAATTGCCTGCCTAATTAACTGCCAAATAGCCTGCCTAATTGCTTGCATAATTAACTGCCTAATTGCCTGCCTAATTGCCTGATTATTGCCTGCCTAATTAACTGCCTAATTGTATGCCTATTTAACTGCCTAATTAACTGCTTTATCGCCTGCCTAATTATCTGCCTAATTGCTTGCCTAATTGCTTACCCAATAGCCTGCTAATTATCTGTCTAATTGCCTGCCCAATTAACTACCTAATTGCCTGCCTTATTGCCTGCCTAATTGCCTGCCTAATTAACTGCTTAATTGCCTGCCTAATTGCCTGCCTAATTGCCTGCTTAATTGCTTACCTTATTGCCTGCCTAGTTACCTGCCAAATTGCCTGCCTACCTAATTAACTGCTTAATTGCCTGCCTAATTACCTGCCTGCCCAATTGGTTGCCTACCCAATTGCTTGCCTAATTAACTGCCTAATTGCCTGCTCAATTGCCTGCCTAATTTTCTGCCTAATTGCCTGCCTTATTGCTTGCCTAATAAACTACCTAATTGCCTACCCAATTGCCTGCCTAATTATCTGTCTAATTGGCTGCCCAATTAACTACCCAATTGCCTGCCTTATTGCCTGCCTAATAGCCTGCCTAATTAACTGCTTAATTGCCTGCCTAATTGCCTGCCTAATTGCCTGCTTAATTGCTTACCTTATTGCCTGCCTAGTTACCTGCCAAATTGCTTGCCTACCTAATTAACTGCTTAATTGCCTGCCTAATTACCTGCCTGCCTAATTGCCTGCCTACCTAATTGCTTGCCTAATTAACTGCCTAATTTCCTGCTTAATTGCCTGCCTAATCTTCTGCCTAATTGCCTGCCTTATTGCTTGCCAAATAAACTACCTATTTGCCTGCCTAATTGCCTGCCTAATTAACTGCCTAATTGCCTGCCTAATTAACTTCCTAATTACCTGCATAATTACCTGCCTAATTGCCTGCCTAATTACCTGTCAAATTGCTGCTTGCCTAATTAACTGCTTAATTGCCTGTCTAATTGCCTGCCTAATTAACTGCCTTATTGCCTGCCTAATATCCTACCCAACTGCCTAACTAACTGCCTGACTTATTAACTGCCTAATCTCCTGCCTTATTGCCTGCCTAATTGCCTGCGTAATCATCTGCCTAATTGCCTGCCTAATCAACTGCCTTATTCCCTGCTTAATTTCCTGCCTAATTGCCTGCCTAATTGTCAGCTTAATTAACTGCCTAACTGCCTGCCTATTTGCCTGCCTAATTTTCTGCCTTATTAACTGCCTAATTGCCTGCCTAATTATTTGCCTAATTGACATCCTAATTGCTTGTTTAATTGCCTGCTTAATTGCCTTCCTAATTGCCTGCCTTATTGACTGCCTTATTGCCTGCCAAATTCCCTCCATGCCTAATTATGTGCCTAGTTGCCTGCCTACCTAATTACATGCCTAATTGCCTGCCTGTTTTATTGACTGCCTAATTGCTTGCCCAATTAACTGCCTTATTGCCTGCCTAATTGCCTGCCTTATTGCCTGCCTAATTATCTGCCTATTTGCATGCCTAATTAACTGCTTAATTGCCTGCCAAATTACCTGCCAAATTGCCTGCCTAATAAACTGCTTAATTTCCTGCCTTATTGCCAGCCTGCTAAATTGCCTGCCTATCTAATTGCCTGCCTAATTGCCTGCCTCATTGCCTGCCAAATTACCTGCCAAATTGCCTGCCAGCCTAATTAACTGCTTTATTTCCATTCTAATTGCCTGCGTAATCATCTGCCTAATTGCCTGCCTAATTAAATGCCTAATTCCCTGCTTAATTGCCTGCCTAATTAACTGCCTAATTGCCTGCCTAATTAACTGCCTAATTGCCTGCCAAATTAACTGCCTAATTGCCTGCCTAATTGCCTGCCTAATTTCCTGCCTAATTGCCTGCCTAATTGCCTGCCTTATTACCTGCAAAATTGCCTGCCAGCCTAATTAACTGCTTTATTTCCATTCTAATTGCCTGCGTAATCATCTGCCTAATTGCCTGCCTAATTAAATGCCTAATTCCCTGCTTAATTGCCTGCCTAATTAACTGCCTAATTGCCTGCCTAATTAACTGCCTAATTGCCTGCCAAATTAACTGCCTAATTGCCTGCATAATTGCCTGCCTAATTAACTGCCTAAAGGTATGCTAATTGCCTGCCTAATTGCCTGCCTAATTGTCTCCCTAATTACCTGCCAAATTGCCTGCCTGCCTATTTTATTGCTTAATTGCATGCATAATTGCCTGCCTGCCTAATTGCTTCCCTAGTTTACTGCCTAATTGCCTGCCTAATTAACTGCCTAATTGCCTGCTTAATTAACTGCCTAATTGCCTGCCTAATTGCCTTCCTAATAAACTACCTATTTGCCTGCCTAATTAACTGCCTAATTGCCTGCCTTATTGCCTGCCTAATTAACTGCCTAATTGCCTGCATAATTGCCTGCCTAGCTGCCTGCCTAATTGCCTGCCTACCTGGTTAATTGCCTGCTTAATTGCCTTCCTAATTGCCTGCCTTATTAACTGTCTAATTGCCTGCTTAATTAACTGGCTATTATCCTTCCTAATTGCCTGCCTAATTGACTGCCTATTTGCCTGCCTATAAGCCTGTCTTATTAACTGCTTAATTGCCTGCCTAATTAACTGCTTAATTGCCTTCCTAATTAACTGCCTGATTGCCTGCCTCATTGCCTGCCTAATTGCCTTCTTAACTAACTGCCTAATTGCCTTCCTAATTGCTTGCCTAATTAACTGCCTAATTGCTTGCTTAATTGCCTGCATAATTGCGGGCCTAATTAACTGCCTTATAGCCTGCCTAACTATCTGCCTAATTGCCTGCCTAATTAACTGCCTTATTCCCTTCTTAATTGCCTGCCTTAATTAACTGCTTAATTGCCTGCCAAATTAACTGCCTAACTGCCTGCTTCATTGCCTGCCTAATTAACTGCCTAATTGCCTGCCTAATAACTGCTTAATTGCCTATCTAATTACAAGCCTGCCTAATTGCCTGTCTGCCTAATTGCTTGCCTAATTAACTGCCTAATTGCCTACCTTATTGCCTGCCTAATTGTCTGCCTAACTGCTTGCCTAATAAACTACCTAATTGCCTGCCTAATTGCTTGCCTAATTAACTGCCTAATTGCCTACCTAATTAACTGCCTTATTGCTGCCTTATTACCTGCCTGCCTTAATAACCTGCTTAATTGCCTGCCTAATTGCGGGCCTAATTAACTGCCTTATTGCCTGCCTAACTATCTGCCTAATTGCCTGCCTAATTAACTGCCAAATAGCCTGCCTAATTGCTTGCCTAATTAACTGCCTAATTGCCTGCCTAATTGCCTGATTATTGCCTGCCTAATTAACTGCCTAATTGTATGCCTATTTAACTGCCTAATTAACTGCTTTATCGCCTGCCTAATTATCTGCCTAATTGCTTGCCTAATTGCTTACCCAATAGCCTGCTAATTATCTGTCTAATTGCCTGCCCAATTAACTACCTAATTGCCTGCCTTATTGCCTGCCTAATTGCCTGCCTAATTAACTGCTTAATTGCCTGCCTAATTGCCTGCCTAATTGCCTGCTTAATTGCTTACCTTATTGCCTGCCTAGTTACCTGCCAAATTGCCTGCCTACCTAATTAACTGCTTAATTGCCTGCCTAATTACCTGCCTGCCCAATTGCCTGCCTACCCAATTGCTTGCCTAATTAACTGCCTAATTGCCTGCTCAATTGCCTGCCTAATTTTCTGCCTAATTGCCTGCCTTATTGCTTGCCTAATAAACTACCTAATTGCCTACCCAATTGCCTGCCTAATTATCTGTCTAATTGGCTGCCCAATTAACTACCCAATTGCCTGCCTTATTGCCTGCCTAATTGCCTGCCTAATTAACTGCTTAATTGCCTGCCTAATTGCCTGCCTAATTGCCTGCTTAATTGCTTACCTTATTGCCTGCCTAGTTACCTGCCAAATTGCTTGCCTACCTAATTAACTGCTTAATTGCCTGCCTAATTACCTGCCTGCCTAATTGCCTGCCTACCTAATTGCTTGCCTAATTAACTGCCTAATTTCCTGCTTAATTGCCTGCCTAATTTTCTGCCTAATTGCCTGCCTTATTGCTTGCCAAATAAACTACCTATTTGCCTGCCTAATTGCCTGCCTAATTAACTGCCTAATTGCCTGCCTAATTAACTGCCTAATTACCTGCATAATTACCTGCCTAATTGCCTGCCTAATTACCTGTCAAATTGCTGCTTGCCTAATTAACTGCTTAATTGCCTGCCTAATTGCGGGCCTAATTAACTGCCTAATTGCGGGCCTAATTAACTGCCTAATTATCTGCCTAATTGCATGCCTAATTGCCTGCCCAATTGCCTGCCTAATTATCTGCCTTATTACCTGCCTAATTATCTGCTTAATTGCATGCCTAATTGCCTGCCCAATTGCCTGCCTAATTATCTGCCTTATTACCTGCCTAATTAACTGCCTAATTAACTGCCTAATTGCCTGCCTTATTGCCTGCCTAATTGCCTGCCTAATTGCCTGCCTAATTGCCTGCTTAATTGCTTACCTTATTGCCTGCCTAGTTACCTGCCAAATTGCTTGCCTACCTAATTAACTGCTTAATTGCCTGCCTAATTACCTGCCTGCCTAATTGCCTGCCTACCTAATTGCTTGCCTAATTAACTGCCTAATTTCCTGCTTAATTGCCTGCCTAATTTTCTGCCTAATTGCCTGCCTTATTGCTTGCCAAATAAACTACCTATTTGCCTGCTTAATTGCCTGCCTAATTACCTGCCTGCCTAATTGCCTGCCTACCTAATTGCTTGCCTAATTAACTGCCTAATTTCCTGCTTAATTGCCTGCCTAATTTTCTGCCTAATTGCCTGCCTTATTGCTTGGCAAATAAACTACCTATTTGCCTGCCTAATTGCCTGACTAATTAACTGCCTAATTGCCTGCCTAATTAACTGCCTAATTACCTGCATAATTACCTGCCTAATTGCCTGCCTAATTACCTGTCAAATTGCTGCTTGCCTAATTAACTGCTTAATTGCCTGCCTAATTGCGGGCCTAATTAACTGCCTAATTGCGGGCCTAATTAACTGCCTAATTATCTGCCTAATTGCATGCCTAATTGCCTGCCTAATTGCCTTCCTAATTATCTGCCTTATTATCTGCCTTATTACCTGCCTAATAAACTGCCTAATTAACTGCCAAATTGCCTGCCTTATTGCCTGCCTAATTGCCTGCCTAATTGCCTGCCTAATTGCCTGCTTAATTGCTTACCTTATTGCCTGCCTAGTTACCTGCCAAATTGCTTGCCTACCTAATTAACTGCTTAATTGCCTGCCTAATTACCTGCCTGCCTAATTGCCTGCCTACCTAATTGCTTGCCTAATTAACTGCCTAATTTCCTGCTTAATTGCCTGCCTAATTGCCTGACTAATTACCTTGCTGCCTAATTGTCTGCCTGTCTAATTGCCTGCTTAATAGCCTGACTAATTGCCTGCCTAATTTATTTACCTGCCTAATTGCCTGCCTGTCTAATTAACTGCCTAATTGCCTGCCTACCCAATTGCGTACCTAATTGCATGACTGTTTAATTGACTGCCTAATTGACTGCCTAATTGCCTGCCTAATTGCCTGCCTTATTACATGCCAAATTGCCTGCCTGCCTAATTAACTCCTTAATTGCCTGCCTAATTGCCTGCCTAATTGCCTGCCTAATTGCCTGCCTAATTGCCTGCCTTTCTAGTTGCCTGCCTAATTGCCTGCATAATTGCTTGCCTAATAACCTGCTAAATTGTTTGCCTAATTTTCTGCCTAATTGCTTGCCTAATTAACTGCCTAATGGCATGCATAATTAACTGCCTAATTGACTGCCTAATTAAGTGTTTATATGCCTGCCTAATTGCCTGCCTAATTGCCTGCCTTTTAGCCTTCCTTATTAACTGATTAATTGCCTACCTGCCTAATTGCCTGCCTAATTGCCTGCTTAATAAACTGCCTAATTGCAAGGTCCAATTAACTGCCTAAATAGCTGCCTAATTGCCTGTCTAATTGCCTGCCTAATTGCCTGCAAAATTACTTGCCAAATTGCCTGCCTGCCTAATTAACTGCCTAATTGCCTGCCTAATTAGCTGCGTAATTGCTTGCCTAATTAACTGCCTTATTGCCTGCCTAATTGCCTACGTAATCATCTGCCTAAGTGCCTGCCTAATTAACTGCCTTATTCCCTGCTTAATTGCCTGCCTAATTAACTGCCTAATTGACTGCCTAATTGCTTGTCTAATTGCCTGCTTAATTGCCTTTCTAATTGCCTGCTTTATTGTCTGCCTTATTGTCTGCCAAATTCCCTGCCTGCCTCATTAACTGCCTAATTGCCTGACTGCCTAATTGCCTGCCTACCTAATTGCGTGCCTAATTGCCTGCCTGTTTAATTGACTGCCTAATTGCCTTCCTAATTAACTGCTTAATTGCCTGCCTAATTGCCTGCCTAATTTCCTGCTTATTGCTTACCTTATTGCCTGCCTAATTACCTGCCAAATTGCTTGCCTGCCTAATTAACTACTTAATTGCCTCCCTAATTACCTGCCTGCCTAATTATCTGCCAAATTGCTTGCGTGCCTAATTAACTGCTTAATTGCCTCCCTAATTACAAGCCTATTTGCCTGCCTAATTGCTTGCCTAATTAACTGCCTAATTGCCTGCTTAATTGCCTGCCTAATACCTGCCTAAATGCCTGCCATATTGCTTGATTGCCTAATTGCCTGCCTAATTGCCTGCCTAATTGTCAGCTTAATTAACTGCCTAACTGCCTGCCTATTTGCCTGCCTAATTTTCTGCCTTATTAACTGCCTAATTGCCTGCCTAATTATTTGCCTAATTGACATCCTAATTGCTTGTTTAATTGCCTGCTTAATTGCCTTCCTAATTGCCTGCCTTATTGAATGCCTTATTGCCTGCCAAATTCCCTCCATGCCTAATTATGTGCCTAGTTGCCTGCCTACCTAATTACATGCCTAATTGCCTGCCTGTTTTATTGACTGCCTAATTGCTTGCCCAATTAACTGCCTTATTGCCTGCCTAATTGCCTGCCTTATTGCCTGCCTAATTGCCTGCGTAATCATCTGCCTAATTGCCTGCCTAATTAACTGCCTAATTGCTTGCTTCATTGCCTGCCTAATTAACTGCCTAATTGCCTGCCTAATTGCCTGGCTAATTGGTTGCCTGCCTTATTGCCTTCCTAATTGCCTGTCTAATTGCCTGCCTAATTAACTGCCTTATTGCCTGCCTAATATCCTACCCAACTGCCTAACTAACTGCCTGACTTAATAACTGCCTAATTGCCTGCCTATTTGCCTGCTTAATTGCCTGTCTAATTAACTGCCTTATTGCCTGCCCAATTTCCTGCTTAATTGCCTACCGAATCGCCTTCCAAATTGCCTACCTGTCTAAATGCCTGCTTATTGCCTGACTTATTGCCTGCCTTATTGCATACCTGCCTAATTGCATGCCTGCCTAATTACCTGCCTGCCTAATTGCCTGCCTGCCTAATCACCTGCTTAATTTACTGCCTAATACCTGCCTAAATGCCTGCCATATTGCTTGATTGCCTAATTGCCTGCCTAATTGCGTGCCTAATTGTCAGCTTAATTAACTGCCTAACTGCCTGCCTATTTGCCTGCCTAATTTTCTGCCTTATTAACTGCCTAATTGCCTGCCTAATTATTTGCCTAATTGACATCCTAATTGCTTGTTTAATTGCCTGCTTAATTGCCTTCCTAATTGCCTGCCTTATTGACTGCCTTATTGCCTGCCAAATTCCCTCCATGCCTAATTATGTGCCTAGTTGCCTGCCTACCTAATTACATGCCTAATTGCCTGCCTGTTTTATTGACTGCCTAATTGCTTGCCCAATTAACTGCCTTATTGCCTGCCTAATTGCCTGCCTCATTGCCTGCCAAAATACCTGCCAAATTGCCTGCCAGCCTAATTAACTGCTTTATTTCCATTCTAATTGCCTGCGTAATCATCTGCCTAATTGCCTGCCTAATTAAATGCCTAATTCCCTGCTTAATTGCCTGCCTAATTAATTGCCTAATTGCCTGCCTAATTAACTGCCTAATTGCCTGCCAAATTAACTGCCTAATTGCCTGCCTAATTGCCTGCCTAATTTCCTGCCTAATTGCCTGCCTAATTGCCTGCCTTATTACCTGCCAAATTGCCTGCTTGCCTAATTAACTGCTTAATTGCCTGCCTAATTGCCTGCCTAATTACATTTTTTATTGCCTGCCTTATTGCGGGCCTAATTAACTGTTTTATTGCCTGCCTATCAATCTAACTAATTGCTTGCCTAATTACCTGCATAATTGCCTGCCTAATTAACTACCTAATTGCCTGCCTATTTGCTTGCCTAATTAACTGCCTAATTGCCTGCCTTATTGCCTGCCTAATTATCTGCTTAATTATCTGCTCAATTGCCTGCCTACTTGCCTGCCTAATTGCCTGCCTAATTGCCTGCTTAATTGCTTACCTTAATGCCTGCCTAATTACCTGCCAAATTGCTTGCCTGCCTAATTAACTGCTTAATTGCCTGCTTTATTACCTGCCTGCCTAATTGCCTAGCTGCCTAATTGCTTGCTAATTAACTGCCTAATTGCCTGCATAATTGTCTGCCTAATTGCCTGCCTTATTGCTTGCCTAATAAACTACCTAATGGCCTGCCCAATTGCCTGCGTAATAAATTGCCTAATTGCCTGCCTAATTGCCTGCCTAATTAACAGCCTAATTGGCTGCCTAATGGCCTGCTAATGGCCTGCCTAATTACCTGCCAAATTGCCTGCTTGCCGAATTAACTGCTTAATTGCCTGCCTAATTGCCTGCCTTCTTAATTGCCTTCCTTATTGCGGGCCTCATTAACTGCCTAATTGCCTGCCTAATTATCTGCCTTAGTTCTTGCCTAATTGCTTGCCTAATTATCTGCCTAATTGCCTGCCTAATTAACTGCCTAATTGCCTGCCTAATTGATTGCCTAATTAACTGTCTTATTGCCTGCCTAATTGTTTGCTCTATTGCCTGCCTAATTGCCTGCCATATTAACTGCCTAATTGCCTGCCTTTTTGCCTGCATAATTGCCTGCCTAATTAACTGCCTAAAGGTATGCTAATTGCCTGCCTAATTGCCTGCCTAATTGTCTCCCTAATTACCTGCCAAATTGCCTGCCTGCCTATTTTATTGCTTAATTGCATGCATAATTGCCTGCCTGCCTAATTGCTTCCCTAGTTTACTGCCTAATTGCCTGCCTAATTAACTGCCTAATTGCCTGCTTAATTAACTGCCTAATTGCCTGCCTAATTGCCTTCCTAATAAACTACCTATTTGCCTGCCTAATTAACTGCCTAATTGCCTGCCTTATTGCCTGCCTAATTAACTGCCTAATTGCCTGCCTAATTGCCTGCCTTATTAACTGTCTAATTGCCTGCTTAATTAACTGGCTATTATCCTTCCTAATTGCCTGCCTAATTGACTGCCTATTTGCCTGCCTATAAGCCTGTCTTATTAACTGCTTAATTGCCTGCCTAATTAACTGCTTAATTGCCTTCCTAATTAACTGCCTGATTGCCTGCCTCATTGCCTGCCTAATTGCCTGCCTAACTAACTGCCTAATTGCCTTCCTAATTGCTTGCCTAATTAACTGCCTAATTGCTTGCTTAATTGCCTGCCTAATTGCGGGCCTAATTAACTGCCTTATAGCCTGCCTAACTATCTGCCTAATTGCCTGCCTAATTAACTGCCTTATTCCCTTCTTAATTGCCTGCCTTAATTAACTGCTTAATTGCCTGCCAAATTAACTGCCTAACTGCCTGCTTCATTGCCTGCCTAATTAACTGCTTAATTGCCTGCCTAATTACTGCTGAATTGCCTATCTAATTACAAGCCTGCCTAATTGCCTGTCTGCCTAATTGCTTGCCTAATTAACTGCCTAATTGCCTACCTTATTGCCTGCCTATTTGTCTGCCTAACTGCTTGCCTAATAAACTACCTAATTGCCTGCCTAATTGCTTGCCTAATTAACTGCCTAATTGCCTACCTAATTAACTGCCTTATTGCTGCCTTATTACCTGCCTGCCTTAATAACCTGCTTAATTGCCTGCCTAATTGCGGGCCTAATTAACTGCCTTATTGCCTGCCTAACTATCTGCCTAATTGCCTGCCTAATTAACTGCCAAATAGCCTGCCTAATTGCTTGCCTAATTAACTGCCTAATTGCCTGCCTAATTGCCTGATTATTGCCTGCCTAATTAACTGCCTAATTGTATGCCTATTTAACTGCCTAATTAACTGCTTTATCGCCTGCCTAATTATCTGCCTAATTGCTTGCCTAATTGCTTACCCAATAGCCTGCTAATTATCTGTCTAATTGCCTGCCCTTTTAACTACCTAATTGCCTGCCTTATTGCCTGCCTAATTGCCTGCCAAATTAACTGCTTAATTGCCTGCCTAATTGCCTGCCTAATTGCCTGCTTAATTGCTTACCTTATTGCCTGCCTAGTTACCTGCCAAATTGCCTGCCTACCTAATTAACTGCTTAATTGCCTGCCTAATTACCTGCCTGCCCAATTGCCTGCCTACCCAATTGCTTGCCTAATTAACTGCCTAATTGCCTGCTCAATTGCCTGCCTAATTTTCTGCCTAATTGCCTGCCTTATTGCTTGCCTAATAAACTACCTAATTGCCTACCCAATTGCCTGCCTAATTATCTGTCTAATTGGCTGCCCAATTAACTACCCAATTGCCTGCCTTATTGCCTGCCTAATTGCCTGCCTAATTAACTGCTTAATTGCCTGCCTAATTGCCTGCCTAATTGCCTGCTTAATTGCTTACCTTATTGCCTGCCTAGTTACCTGCCAAATTGCTTGCCTACCTAATTAACTGCTTAATTGCCTGCCTAATTACCTGCCTGCCTAATTGCCTGCCTACCTAATTGCTTGCCTAATTAACTGCCTAATTTCCTGTTTAATTGCCTGCCTAATTTTCTGCCTAATTGCCTGCCTTATTGCTTGCCAAATAAACTACCTATTTGCCTGCTTAATTGCCTTCCTAACTGCCTGCCTTATTGACTGCCTTTTTGCCTGCCAAATTCCCTCCATGCCTAATTATGTGCCTAGTTGCCTGCCTACCTAATTACATGCCTAATTGCCTGCCTGTTTTATTGACTGCCTAATTGCTTGCCCAATTAACTGCCTTATTGCCTGCCTAATTGCCTGCCTCATTGCCTGCCAAATTACCTGCCAAATTGCCTGCCAGCCTAATTAACTGCTTTATTTCCATTCTAATTGCCTGCGTAATCATCTGCCTAATTGCCTGCCTAATTAAATGCCTAATTCCCTGATTAATTGCCTGCCTAATTAACTGCCTAATTGCCTGCCTAATTAACTGCCTAATTGCCTGCCAAATTAACTGCCTAATTGCCTGCCTAATTTCCTTTCTAATTTCCTGCCTAATTGCCTGCCTAATTGCCTGACTTATTACCTGCCAAATTGCCTGCTTGCCTAATTAACTGCTTAATTGCCTGCCTAATTGCCTGCCTAATTACATTTTTTATTGCCTGCCTTATTGCGGGCCTAATTAACTGTTTTATTGCCTGCCTATCTATCTAACTAATTGCTTGCCTAATTACCTGCATAATTGCCTGCCTAATTAACTACCTAATTGCCTGCCTATTTGCTTGCCTAATTAACAGCCTAATTGCCTGCCTTATTGCCTGCCTAATTATCTGCTTAATTATCTGCTCAATTGCCTGCCTAATTGCCTGCCTAATTGCCTGCCTAATTGCCTGCTTAATTGCTTACCTTATTGCCTGCCTAATTACCTGCCAAATTGCTTGCCTGCCTAATTAACTGCTTAATTGCCTGCTTTATTACCTGCCTGCCTAATTGCCTAGCTGCCTAATTGCTTGCTAATTAACTGCCTAATTGCCTGCATAATTGTCTGCCTAATTGCCTGCCTTATTGCTTGCCTAATAAACTACCTAATGGCCTGCCCAATTGCCTGCGTAATAAATTGCCTAATTGCCTGCCTAATTGCCTGCCTAATTAACAGCCTAATTGGCTGCCTAATGGCCTGCTAATGGCCTGCCTAATTACCTGCCAAATTGCCTGCTTGCCTAATTAACTGCTTAATTGCCTGCCTAATTGCCTGCCTGCTTAATTGCCTGCCTAATTAACTGCCTAATTAACTGCTTTATTACCTGCTAATTAAATGCCTAATTGCCTACCTAATTATCTGCCTAATTGCATGCCAAATTGCCAGCCCACTTGCCTGCCAAATATCTGCCTAATTGCCTGCCTCATTGCCTGCCTAATTGCCTGCCTAATTAACTGCCAAATTGCCTGCTTCATTGTCTGCCTAATTGCCTGGCTAATTGGTTGCCTGCCTATTTGCCTGCCTTATTGGCCTGCCAAATTTCCTGCCTAAATATCTGCCTAATTAACTGCCTGCTTGCCTGCCCAATTGGCTGCCAATATGCCTGCTTAATTGCCTGCCTAATTAGCTGCGTAATTACTTGCCTAATTTACTGCCTTATTGCCTGCCTAATTGCCTGCGTAATCATCTGCCTAATTGCCTGCCTAATTGATTGCCTAATTAACTGTCTTATTGCCAGCCTAATTGTTTGCTCTATTGCCTGCCTAATTGCCTGCCATATTAACTGCCTAATTGCCTGCCTTTTTGCCTGCATATTTGCCTGCCTAATTAACTGCCTAAAGGTATGCTAATTGCCTGCCTAATTGCCTGCCTAATTGTCTCCCTAATTACCTGCCAAATTGCCTACCTGCCTAATTTATTGCTTAATTGCATGCATAATTGCCTGCCTGCCTAATTGCTTCCCTAGTTTACTGCCTAATTGCCTGCTTAATTAACTGCCTAATTGCCTGCTTAATTAACTACCTAATTGCCTGCCTAATTGCCTTCCTAATAAACTACCTATTTGCCTGCCTAATTAACTGCCTAATTGCCTGCCTTATTGCCTGCCTAATTAAGTGCCTAATTGCCTGCCTAATTGCCTGCCTAGCTGCCTGCCTAATTGCCTGCCTACCTGGTTAATTGCCTGCTTAATTGCCTTCCTAATTGCCTGCCTTATTAACTGTCTAATTGCCTGCTTAATTAACTGGCTATTATCCTTCCTAATTGCCTGCCTAATTGACTGCCTATTTGCCTGCCTATAAGCCTGTCTTATTAACTGCCTAATTGCCTGCTTAATTAACTGCCTAATTGCCTGCTTAATTAACTGCCTAATTGCCTGTCTAATTAACTGACTAACTGACAGCCTAATTAACTGCCAAATTGCCTGCCTAATTGCCTGACTAATTACCTACCTGCCGTGCCACCTAATTGCCTGCCTAATTGCGGTTCTAATTAACTGCCTAATTGCCGGACTTATTATCTGCCTAATTGCATGCCTAATTGCCTGCCCAATTGCCTGCCTAATCATCTGCCTAATTGCCTGCCTAATTAACTGCCTAATTGCCTGCCTCATTGCCTGCTATTGCCTGCCTAATTACCTTTTTAATTGCCTGCTTCATTGCCTGCCTAATTGCCTGCCTAATTGCTTGCCTAATTGCCTGCATTATTGCCTGCCTGCCAAATTGCCTGCCTATCTAATTGTCTGCTTAATTGCCTGCCTAATTGCCTGACTAATTACCTACCTGCCTAATTGTCTGCCTGTCTAATTGCCTGCTTAATAGCCTGACTAATTGCCTGCCTAATTTATTTACCTACCTAATTGCCTGCCTGTCTAATTAACTGCCTAATTGCTTGCCTACCTAATTGCGTACCTAATTGCCAGACTGTTTTATTGACTGCCTAATTTCCTGCCTAATTGCCTCTCTTATTACATGCCAAATTGCCTGCCTGCCTAATTAACTTCTTAATTGCATGCCTAATTGCCTGCCTGCCTAATTGCCTGCCTTATTGCCTGCCTAATTTCCTGCCTAATTGCCTGCCTAATTGCCTGCCTTATTACCTGCCAAATTGCCTGCTTGCCTAATTAACTGCTTAATTGCCTGCCTAATTGCCTTCCTGATTACATTTTTTATTGCCTGCCTTATTGCGGGCCTAATTAACTGTTTTATTGCCTGCCTATCTATCTAACTAATTGCTTGCCTAATTACCTGCTAAATTGCCTGCCTAATTAACTACCTAATTGCCTGCCTATTTGCTTGCCTAATTAACTGCCTAATTGCCTGCCTTATTGCCTGCCTAATTATCTGCTTAATTATCTGCTCAATTGCCTGCCTACTTGCCTTCCTAATTGCCTGCCTAATTGCCTGCTTAATTGCTTACCTTATTGCCTGCCTAATTACCTGCCAAATTGCTTGCCTGCCTAATTAACTGCTTAATTCCCTGCTTTTTTACCTGCCTGCCTAATTGCCTAGCTGCCTAATTGCTTGCTAATTAACTGCCTAATTGCCTGCATAATTGTCTGCCTAATTGCCTGCCTTATTGCTTGCCTAATAAACTACCTAATGGCCTGCCCAATTGCCTGCGTAATAAATTGCCTAATTGCCTGCCTAATTGCCTGCCTAATTAACAGCCTAATTGGCTGCCTAATGGCCTGCTAATGGCCTGCCTAATTACCTGCCAAATTGCCTGCTTGCCTAATTAACTGCTTAATTGCCTGCCTAATTGCCTGCCTTCTTAATTGCCTTCCTTATTGCGGGCCTCATTAACTGCCTAATTGCCTGCCTAATTATCTGCCTTAGTTCTTGCCTAATTGCTTGCCTAATTATCTGCCTAATTGCCTGCCTAATTAACTGCCTAATTGCCTGCCTAATTGATTGCCTAATTAACTGTCTTATTGCCTGCCTAATTGTTTGCTCTATTGCCTGCCTAATTGCCTGCCATATTAACTGCCTAATTGCCTGCCTTTTTGCCTGCATAATTGCCTGCCTAATTAACTGCCTAAAGGTATGCTAATTGCCTGCCTAATTGCCTGCCTAATTGTCTCCCTAATTACCTGCCAAATTGCCTGCCTGCCTATTTTATTGCTTAATTGCATGCATAATTGCCTGCCTGCCTAATTGCTTCCCTAGTTTACTGCCTAATTGCATGCCTAATTAACTGCCTAATTGCCTGCTTAATTAACTGCCTAATTGCCTGCCTAATTGCCTTCCTAATAAACTACCTATTTGCCTGCCTAATTAACTGCCTAATT
The DNA here is from genome assembly GCF_032445375.1 of Bacillus rossius redtenbacheri. NCBI lineage: Eukaryota > Metazoa > Arthropoda > Insecta > Phasmatodea > Bacillidae > Bacillus > Bacillus rossius. The sequence goes on from NW_026962168.1 coordinate 94,440, forward strand.
GCCTGCCTTATTGCCTGCCTAATTAACTGCCTAATTGCCTGCCTAATTGCCTGCCTAGCTGCCTGCCTAATTGCCTGCCTACCTGGTTAATTGCCTGCTTAATTGCCTTCCTAATTGCCTGCCTTATTAACTGTCTAATTGCCTGCTTAATTAACTGGCTATTATCCTTCCTAATTGCCTGCCTAATTGACTGCCTATTTGCCTGCCTATAAGCCTGTCTTATTAACTGCTTAATTGCCTTCCTAATTAACTGCCTGATTGCCTGCCTCATTGCCTGCCTCATTGCCTGCTTAACTAACTGCCTAATTGCCTTCCTAATTGCTTGCCTAATTAACTGCCTAATTGCTTGCTTAATTGCCTGCCTAATTGCGGGCCTAATTAACTGCCTTATAGCCTGCCTAACTATCTGCCTAATTGCCTGCCTAATTAACTGCCTTATTCCCTTCTTAATTGCCTGCCTTAATTAACTGCTTAATTGCCTGCCAAATTAACTGCCTAACTGTTTGCTTCATTGCCTGCCTAATTAACTGCCTAATTGCCTGCATAATTACTGCTTAATTGCCTATCTAATTACAAGCCTGCCTAATTGCCTGTCTGCCTAATTGCTTGCCTAATTAACTGCCTAATTGCCTACCTTATTGCCTGCCTAATTGTCTGCCTAACTGCTTGCCTAATAAACTACCTAATTGCCTGCCTAATTGCTTGCCTAATTAACTGCCTAATTGCCTACCTAATTAACTGCCTTATTGCTGCCTTTTTACCTGCCTGCCTTAATAACCTGCTTAATTGCCTGCCTAATTGCGGGCCTAATTAACTGCCTTATTGCCTGCGTAACTATCTGCCTAATTGCCTGCCTAATTAACTGCCAAATAGCCTGCCTAATTGCTTGCCTAATTAACTGCCTAATTGCCTGCCTAATTGCCTGATTATTGCCTGCCTAATTAACTGCCTAATTGTATGCCTATTTAACTGCCTAATTAACTGCTTTATCGCCTGCCTAATTATCTGCCTAATTGCTTGCCTAATTGCTTACCCAATAGCCTGCTAATTATCTGTCTAATTGCCTGCCCAATTAACTACCTAATTGCCTGCCTTATTGCCTGCCTAATTGCCTGCCTAATTAACTGCTTAATTGCCTGCCTAATTGCCTGCAGAATTGCCTGCTTAATTGCTTACCTTATTGCCTGCCTAGTTACCTGCCAAATTGCCTGCCTACCTAATTAACTGCTTAATTGCCTGCCTAATTACCTGCCTGCCCAATTGCCTGCCTACCCAATTGCTTGCCTAATTAACTGCCTAATTGCCTGCTCAATTGCCTGCCTAATTTTCTGCCTAATTGCCTGCCTTATTGCTTGCCTAATAAACTACCTAATTGCCTACCCAATTGCCTGCCTAATTATCTGTCTAATTGGCTGCCCAATTAACTACCCAATTGCCTGCCTTATTGCCTGCCTAATTGCCTGCCTAATTAACTGCTTAATTGCCTGCCTAATTGCCTGCCTAATTGCCTGCTTAATTGCTTACCTTATTGCCTGCCTAGTTACCTGCCAAATTGCTTGCCTACCTAATTAACTGCTTAATTGCCTGCCTAATTACCTGCCTGCCTAATTGCCTGCCTACCTAATTGCTTGCCTAATTAACTGCCTAATATCCTGCTTAATTGCCTGCCTAATTTTCTGCCTAATTGCCTGCCTTATTGCTTGCCAAATAAACTACCTATTTGCCTGCCTAATTGCCTGCCTAATTAACTGCCTAATTGCCTGCCTAATTAACTGCCTAATTACCTGCATAATTACCTGCCTAATTGCCTGCCTAATTACCTGTCAAATTGCTGCTTGCCTAATTAACTGCTTAATTGCCTGCCTAATTGCGGGCCTAATTAACTGCCTAATTGCGGGCCTAATTAACTGCCTAATTATCTGCCTAATTGCATGCCTAATTGCCTGCCCAATTGCCTGCCTAATTATCTGCCTTATTACCTGCCTAATTATCTGCTTAATTGCATGCCTAATTGCCTGCCCAATTGCCTGCCTAATTATCTGCCTTACTACCTGCCTAATTAACTACCTAATTAACTGCCTAATTGCCTGCCTTATTGCCTGCCT
>NW_026962169.1:0-5000 GCF_032445375.1 Bacillus rossius redtenbacheri
GCAGTTAATTAGGAAGTTAATTAGGCTGGCAATTAGGCAGGTAATTATGCAGGCAATTAGGCAGTTTATTAGGCAGGCAATAAGGCAGGTAATTATGCAGGCAATTAGGCAGTTAATTAGGCAGGCAATTAGGCAGGCAATAAGGCAGGCTTTTAGGCAGGCAATTAGGCAGTTATTTAGGCAGGCATTAAGGCAGGCAATTAGGCAGTTAATTATGAAGTTAATTAGGCAGGCAATTAGGCAGGTAATTATGCAGGCAGTTAGGCAGTTAATTAGGCAGGCCATTAGGCAGGCAATAAGGCAAGCTTTTAGGCAGGCAATTAGGCATTTATTTAGGCAGGCATTAAGGCAAGCAATTAGGCAGTTAATTAGGAAGTTAATTAGGCAGGCAATTATGCAGGTAATTATGCAGGCAGTTAGGCAGTTAATTAGGCAGGCCATTAGGCAGGCAATAAGGCAGGCTTTTAGGCAGGCAATTAGGCAGTTATTTAGGCAGGCATTAAGGCAAGCGATTAGGCAGTTAATTAGGCAGTTAATTAGGCAGGTAATAAGACAGGCAATTAGGCAGGCAATAATGCAGGCAATTAGGCAGTTAATAAGGCAGGACAATTAGGCAGGTAACAAGGCAGGCTTTTAGGCAGGCAATAATTAAAGTTAATTAGGTGGGCAATTAGGTAGGTCAATCCAGCAGTTAATAAGGCAGGCTATAAGGCAGTTAATTAGGCAGTTAATTAGGCAGTTAATTTAGCAGTTAATAAGGCAGTTAATTAGGCAGTTAATTAGGCAGGCAATTATGCAGGCAAATAGGCAGGAAATTAGGCAGGCAATTAGGCAGGCAAATATGCAGGCAATTAGGCAGGTAATTAGGCAGTTCATTAGTCAGGCAATTACGCAGTTATTTAGGCAGGCATTAAGGGCAGGCAATTAGGCAGGCAATTAGGCAGTTTAATTAGGCAGTTAATTAGGCAGTTAATTAGGCAGTTAATTCGGCAGTTAATTAGCCAGGCAATTAGGCAGGCAACAAGGCAGGCTTTAAGGCTGGCAATGAGGCAGTTAATAAGCAGTTAATTAGGTAGTTAATTAGGCAGGCAATTAGGCAGGTAATTATGCAGGCAATTAGGCAGTTAATTAGGCAGGCAATTAGGCAGGCAATAAGGCAGGCTTTTAGGCAGGCAATTAGGCAGTTATTTAGGCAGGCATTAAGGCAGGCAATTAGGCAGTTAATTAGGAAGTTAATTAGGCAGGCAATTAGGCAGGTAATTATGCAGGCAGGCAGTTAATTAGGCAGGCCATTAGGCAGGCAATAAGGCAGGCTTTTAGGCAGGCAATTAGGCAGTTATTTAGGCAGGCATTAAGGCAAGCGATTAGGCAGTTAATTAGGCAGTTAATTAGGCAGTTAATAAGACAGGCAATTAGGCAGGCAATAATGCAGGCTTTTAGGCAGGCAATTAGGCAGTTATTTAGGCAGGCATTAAGGCAAGCAATTAGGCAGTTAATTAGGAAGTTAATTAGGCAGGCAATTATGCAGGTAAGTAATTATGCAGGCAGTTAGGCAGTTAATTAGGCAGGGCCATTAGGCAGGTAATAAGGCAAGCTTTTAGGCAGGCAATTAGGCAGTTATTTTAGGCAGGCATTAAGGCAGGCAATTAGGCAGTTAATTAGGAAGTTAATTAGGCAGGCAATTATGCAGGTAATTATGCAGGCAGTTAGGCAGTTAATTAGGCAGGCCATTAGGGCAGGCAATAAGGCAGGCTTTTAGGCAGGCAATTAGGCAGTTATTTAGGCAGGGCATTAAGGCAAGCGATTAGGCAGTTAATTAGGCAGTTAATTAGGCAGGTAATAAGACAGGCAATTAGGCAGGCAATAATGCAGGCAATTAGGCAGTTAATAAGGCAGACAATTAGGCAGGTAACAAGGCAGGCTTTTAGGCAGGCAATAATTAAAGTTAATTAGGTGGGCAATTAGGTAGGCAATCCAGCAGTTAATAAGGCAGGCTATAAGGCAGTTAATTAGGCAGTTAATTGGCAGTTAATTTGGCAGTTAATAAGGCAGTTAATTAGGCAGTTAATTAGGCAGGCAATTATGCAAGCAAATAGGCAGGAAATTAGGCAGGCAATTAGGCAGGCAAATATGCAGGCAATTAGGCAGGTAATTAGGCAGTTCATTAGTCAGGCAATTACGCAGTTATTTAGGCAGGCATTAAGGCAGGCAATTAGGCAGGCAATTAGGCAGGGCAATCCAGCAGTTAATTAAGCAGGCAATTAGGCAGTTAATTAGGCAGTTAATTAGGCAGTTAATTAGGCATGCAATTAGGCAAACAATTAGGCAGGCAATTAGGCAGGCATTTAAGCAGGCCAATTAAGCAGTGAATTAGACAGGCAATAAGGTAGTTAATTAGGCAGTTCATTAGGCAGTTAATTAGGCAGTTAATAAGGCAGGCAAATATGCAGGCAATTAGGCAGGTAATTAGGCAGTTCATTAGTCAGGCAATTACGCAGTTATTTAGGCAGGCATTAAGGCAGGCAAATAGGCAGGCAATTAGGCAGTTAATTAGGCCAGTTAATTAGGCAGTTAATTCGGCAGTTAAATAGCCAGGCAATTAGGCAGGCAACAAGGCAGGCTTTAAGGCTGGCAATGAGGCAGTTAATAAGCAGTTAATTAGGAAGTTAATTAGGCAGGCAATTAGGCAGGTAATTATGCAGGCAATTAGGGCAGTTAATTAGGCAGGCAATTAGGCAGGCAATAAGGCAGGCTTTTAGGCAGGCAATTAGGCAGTTATTTAGGCAGGCATTAAGGCAGGCAATTAGGCAGTTAATTAGGAAGTTAATTAGGCAGGCAATTAGGCAGGTAATTATGCAGGCAGTTAGGCAGTTAATTAGGCAGGCCATTAGGCAGGCAATAAGGCAGGCTTTTAGGCAGGCAATTAGGCAGTTATTTAGGCAGGCATTAAGGCAAGCGATTAGGCAGTTAATTAGGCAGTTAATTAGGCAGTTAATAAGACAGGCAATTAGGCAGGCAATAATGCAGGCTTTTAGGCAGGCAATTAGGCCAGTTATTTAGGCAGGCATTAAGGCAAGCAATTAGGCAGTTAATTAGGAAGTTAATTAGGCAGGCAATTATGCAGGTAATTATGCAGGCAGTTAGGCAGTTAATTAGGCAGGCCATTAGGCCAGGTAATAAGGCAAGCTTTTAGGCAGGCAATTAGGCAGTTATTTAGGCAGGCATTAAGGCAGGCAATTAGGCAGTTTAATTAGGAAGTTAATTAGGCAGGCAATTATGCAGGTAATTATGCAGGCAGTTAGGCAGTTAATTAGGCAGGCCATTAGGCAGGCAATAAGGCAGGCTTTTAGGCAGGCAATTAGGCAGTTATTTAGGCAGGCATTAAGGCAAGCGATTAGGCAGTTAATTAGGCAGTTAATTAGGCAGGTAATAAGACAGGCAATTAGGCAGGCAATAATGCAGGCAATTAGGCAGTTAATAAGGCAGGACAATTAGGCAGGTAACAAGGCAGGCTTTTAGGCAGGCAATAATTAAAGTTAATTAGGTGGGCAATTAGGTAGGCAATCCAGCAGTTAATAAGGCAGGCTATAAGGCAGTTAATTAGGCAGTTAATTAGGGCAGTTAATTTGGCAGTTAATAAGGCAGTTAATTAGGCAGTTAATTAGGCAGGCAATTATGCAGGCAAATAGGCAGGAAATTAGGCAGGCAATTAGGCAGGCAAATATGCAGGCAATTAGGCAGGTAATTAGGCAGTTCATTAGTCAGGCAATTACGCAGTTATTTAGGCAGGCATTAAGGCAGGCAATTAGGCAGGCAATTAGGCAGGCAATCCAGCAGTTAATTAAGCAGGCAATTAGGCAGTTAATTAGGCAGTTAATTAGGCAGTTAATTAGGCATGCAATTAGGCAAACAATTAGGCAGGCAATTAGGCAGGCATTTAAGCAGGCAATTAAGCAGTGAATTAGACAGGCAATAAGGTAGTTAATTAGGCAGTTCATTAGGCAGTTAATTAGGCAGTTAATAAGGCAGGCAAATATGCAGGCAATTAGGCAGGTAATTAGGCAGTTCATTAGTCAGGCAATTACGCAGTTATTTAGGCAGGCATTAAGGCAGGCAAATAGGCAGGCAATTAGGCAGTTAATTAGGCAGTTAATTAGGCAGTTAATTAGGCAGTTAATTCGGCAGTTAATTAGCCAGGCAATTAGGCAGGCAACAAGGCAGGCTTTAAGGCTGGCAATGAGGCAGTTAATAAGCAGTTAATTAGGAAGTTAATTAGGCAGGCAATTAGGCAGGTAATTATGCAGGCAATTAGGCAGTTAATTAGGCAGGCAATTAGGCAGGCAATAAGGCAGGCATTAAGGCAGGCAATTAGGCAGTTAATTAGGAAGTTAATTAGGCAGGCAATTAGGCAGGTAATTATGCAGGCAGTTAGGCAGTTAATTAGGCAGGCCATTAGGCAGGCAATAAGGCAGGTAATTATGCAGGCAATTAGGCAGTTAATTAGGCAGGCAATTAGGCAGGCAATAAGGCAGGCTTTTAGGCAGGCAATTAGGCAGTTATTTAGGCAGGCATTAAGGCAGGCAATTAGGCAGTTAATTAGGAAGTTAATTAGGCAGGCAATAAGGCAGGTAATTATGCAGGCAGTTAGGCAGTTAATTAGGCAGGCCATTAGGCAGGCAATAAGGCAGGCTTTTAGGCAGGCAATTAGGCAGTTATTTAGGCAGGCATTAAGGCAAGCGATTAGGCAGTTAATTAGGCAGTTAATAAGACAGGCTTTTAGGCAGGCAATAATTAAAGTTAATTAGGTGGGCAATAAGGTAGGCAATCCAGCAGTTAATAAGGCAGGCTATAAGGCAGTTAATTAGGCAGTTAATTAGGCAGTTAATTAGGCAGTTAATTAGGCAGGCAATTATGCAGGCAAATAGGCAGGAAATTAGGCAGGCAATTAGGCAGGCAAATATGCAGGCAATTAGGCAGGTAATTAGGCAGTTAAATAGTCA
>NW_026962170.1:0-5000 GCF_032445375.1 Bacillus rossius redtenbacheri
GCCTAATTGCCTGCCTAATTGCCTGCCTTATTAACTGCCTAATTACCTGCCTTATTGCCTGCCTAATTAAATGCCTAATTGCCTGCCTTATTAACTGCCCAATTGCCTGCCTAATTATCTGCCTAATTGCCTGCCTAATTGCCTGCCTAATTACCTGCCTAATTGCCTGCATAATGGCCTGTCTTATTGCCTGCTTAATTGCCTGCCTAATTAACTGCCTAATAATAGCCTAATTGCCTGCATAATTAACTGCCTAATTGCCTGCCTAATTAACTGCCTTATTAACTGCCTAATTGCCTGCTTAATTGCCTGCCTAATTGCCTGCCTTATTGCCTGCCTAATTATCTGCCTAATCATCTGCCTATTTGCCTGTCTAATTAACTGCCTAATTGCCTACCTAATTGCTTGATTGTCTAATAGCTGGCCTAATCGCCTGCCTAATCGCCTGCCTAATTAACTGCCTAATTAACTGCCTAATTGCCTGCCTGTCTAATTACTTGCCTAATTGACTGCCTAATTGTATTCCTGCTGATTTGCCTGCCTATATAACAGCCTAATTAACAGCCTGCCTAATTGCCAGCCTAATTGACTGCCTATTGCCTTCCTAATTTACTGCCTAATTGCCTGCCTAATTGCCAGCCTAATTACCTGCCAAATTGCCTGCCTGCCTAATTAACTGCTTAATTGCCTGCCTTATAACTGCCTAATAGCCTGCCTAATTGCCTGCCTAATTAACTGCCTAATTGCTTGTTTAATTGCCTTTTAATTGCCAGCCTAATTGCCTGCCTAATTGCCTGCCTAATTAACTGCTTAATCAACTGCCTAATTTCCTGTATATTAACTTCCTAATTGCCAGCCTAATTGCCAGCCTAATTGCATGCTTAATTGCCTACCTAATTGCCTACCTTATTGCCTGCCTTCCTGCCTAATTGCCTGCCTTCCTGCCTTATTGCCTGCCTTCCTGCCTAATTGCCTGCCTAATTGACTTCATAATTGCCTGCCTTATTAACTGCCTAATTGCCTACCTTATTAACTGCCTAATTGCCTGCCTAATTGCTTGCCTAATTGCGTGCCTGATTGCCTGCCTAATTGCCTGCGTAATTACCTGCCAAATTGCCTGCTTATTTGCCTGCCTAATTTCCTGTCTAATTGCTTGCCTAATTATCTGCCTTATTGCCTGCCTAATTGCCTTCCTAATTGCCTATCTTATTGCCTGCCTTCCTGCGTATTTGCCTGCCTATTTGACTTAATAATTGTCTGCCTAATTAACTGCCAAATTGCCTGCCTTATTAACTGCTTTATTAACTGCCTAATTGCCTGCCTTATAGCCTGCCTAAATACCTCCCAGATTGCCTGCTTGCCTAATGAACTGGTTAATAGCCTGCCTAATTGCCTGCCTGCCTAATTAACTGCACAATAGCCTGCCTTATTAGGGGCCTAATTAACTGCCTAATTGCCTGCCTAATTAACTGCTTAATTGCCTGCCTAATTAACTGCCTAATTGCCTGCCTAATTGCTTGCCTGCCTAATTGCCTGCCTAATTAAGTGTCTAATTGCCTGCTTAATTATCTGCCTAATTGCCTAACTAATTAACTGCCTAATTGCCTGCCTAAATGCCTGCCTAATTGCCTGCCTAATTAACTTCCTAATTGCCTACCTGATTAACTGCCTAATTAACTGCCTAATTGCCTGCCTTATTATCTGCCTAATTACCTGCCTAATTGCTTGCCTAATTGCCTGTCCAATTGCCTGTCAAATTATCTGCCTAATTGCCTACCTAATTTACTGCCTTACTTCCTGCTTTATTGCTTGCCTGCCTAATTGCCTACCTAATTGCCTACCTTTTTGCCTGCCTTCCTGCCTAATTGCTTGCCTTCCTGCCTAATCGCCTGCCTAATTTACTTCATTATTGCCTGCCTTATAAACTGCCTAATTGCCTACCTTATTAACTGCCTAATTGCCTGCCTTATTGCCTGCCTAATTGCCTGCCTAATTGTTTGCCTAATTGCCTGCCTAATTGCCTGCCTAATTGCCTGCCTAATTGCCTGCCTAATTGCCTGCCTAATTGCCTGCCTTATTACCTGCCAAATTGCCTGCTTAATTGCCTGCCTATTTGCCTGCCTAATTGCCTGTCTAATTGCTTGCCTAATTATCTTGCTTTTTGCCTGCCTAATTGCCTGCTTAATTGCCCGCCTAATTGCCTGCCTAATTAACTGCTCAATTGCCTGCCTAATTATTAGCTAATTACCTACCTAATTAACTGCTTTACTGCCTGCCTAATTGCTTGCCTGCCTAATTGCTTCCCTGCCTAATTGCCTACCAAATTTCCTACCTAATTGTCTGCCTTCCTGCCTTATTGCCTGCCTAATTTACTTCATTAATGCCTGCCTTATTAACTGCTAATTGCCTGCCTAATTAACTGCATAATTGCCTGCCTTATTGCCTCCGTAATTGCCTGCTTAATTGCCTGCTTATTGCCTGCTTAATTGCCTGCCTAATTGTCTGCCTTATTACCTGCCAAATTGCCTGCTTGCCCAATTTACTGCTTAATTGCATGCCTAATTGCCTTGTTGCCTAATTATCTGCCTAATTGCCTGTTTAATTAACTGCCTTACTGCCTGCCTAATTGCTTGCCTGCCTAATTGCCTACCTAATTGCCTACCTAATTGGCTGCCTTCCTGCCTTATAGCCTGCCTAATTGACTTCATAATTGCCTGCCTTATTCACTGTCGTATTGCCTGCCTAATTAACTGCCACATGCCGCTTTATTGCCTGCCTAATTGCCTGCTTAATTGCCTGCCTAATTACCTGCCTAATTGCCTGCTTAATTGCCTGCTTAATTGCCTGCCTAATTGCCTGCCTAATTGTTTACCTATTGCCTACCTAATTGCTTTCCTTCCTGCCTAATTTCCTGCCTTATTGACTTCATAATTGCCTACCTTATTAACTTGCTAAATGCCTGCCTAATTGCATGCCTTATTGCCTGCTGAATTGCCTGCCTAATTACCTGCGAAATTGCCTGCTTGCCCAATTAACTGCTTAATTGCATGCCTTATTGCCTGCCTGCCTAAATGCCTGCCTGCCTAATTGCTTGCCTAATTAACTGCCTAATTGCTCCTTAATTGTCTGCTTAATTGCTTGCCTTATTGCCTGCCTAATTACCTGCCAAATGGCTTGCCTGCCTTATTAACTGCATAATTGCCTGCCTACTTGCCTGTCTAATTAATAGCCTAACCGAAAACCGAAATCCGCAAACGACAATTTGCGATTTGCGAACTGCGAACTTCAAACTGCAACTGAAACTGCGAACCGCAAAACGCAATCCGCATACCATATACATTCTACCACAAACTGCGAATTGCGAACTAATTAATTGCCTAATTGCCTGCCTTTTGCATTATTTCCTGCCTGCCTAATTGCCTGCTTAATAGCCTGCCAAATTGCATGCCTAATTGCCTGCTTATTTCTCTGCCTTACTGCCTGCCTAATTGCCTGCCTGCCTAATTGCCTGCATAATTGCCTGCCTAATTTCCTACTTAATTGCCTGCCTAATTGCCTGCCTAATTGCCTGTTTAATTAACTGCCTAATTGCAAGGCCTAATAAACTGCCTAATTAACTGTCTTATAGCCTTCCTAATTGCCTGCCTGCCTAAGTAAATTCCTGCCTAATTGCTTGCCTAATTGCTTGCATAATTTACTTCCTAATTGCGTGCTTAATTGCCTGTCAAATTGCCTGCTTAATTGCCTACCTTATTGTCTGCCTAATTAACTGCCTAATTGCCTGCCTCATTATTTGCCTAATTACCTGCCTAATTAACTGCCTTACTGCCTGCCTTATTGCCTGCCTGCCTAATTGCCTACTTAATTGCCTGCTTAATTGCCTGCCTAATTAACTGCCTAATTGCCTGCCTCATTATTTGCCTAATTATCTGCCTAATTAACTGTCTTATAGGCTTTTTTAATTGCCTGCCTCCCTAAGTAAATTCCTGCCTAATTGCTTGCCTAATTGCTTGCCTAATTTACTGCCTAATTGCCTGCCTTATTGCCTGCCTAATTAACTTCCTAATTGCCTGCCTGACTAACTGCCTATTTGCCTGCCTTATTGCTTGCCTAATTGCCTGCCTTACTGCCTGCTTGCTATATTGCCTGCCTATCTAATTGACTGCTTAATTGCCTGCCTAATTGCCTGCCTAATTGCCTGACTAATTACCTACCTGCCTTATTGCCTGCCTCATTGCCTACCTAATTGCCTGCCTTATTAACTGCCTAATTGCCTGCCTAATTGCCTGCCTAACTGCCTGCCTAATTGCCTGCTTAATTGCCTGCCTAATTGCCTTTCTAATTAATTGCCTAATTTCCTGCCTGCCTAATTGCCTGCTTTATTAACTGCCTAATTGCCTGCCTAGTTAACTGCCTGATTGATAACTATTTGATTGACTAATTGCCTGACTTATTAACTGCCTAATTAGTTGTTTATTGCTTGTCTAATTGCCAGCCTAATTGCCTGCCTAATTAACTGCCTAATTACCTGCCTAATTGCCTGCCTTATTTCCTGCCTAATTAACTGCCTAATTGCCTGCCGTATTGCCTGCCTAACTACCTGCCTAACTGCCTTTCTTTATTGCTTGCCTGATTGCCTGCCTAATTGCCTGCCTAATTACTTGCCTAATTGCCTACCTGCCTAATTGCCTGCCTGCCTAATTGCCTGCCTAATTGCCTGCTTAATTGCCTGTTAAATTAACTGTCTAATTACAAGGCCTAATAAACTGCCTTATTAACTGCCTTATAGCCTTCCTAATTGCCTGCCTGCCTAAGTAACTTCCTGCATAATTGCTTGCCTTATTGCTTGCCTAATTAACTGCCTAATTGCCTGCTTAATTGCCTGCCTAATTGCGTGCCTAATTGCCTGCCGAATTAGCTGCGTAATTGCTTGCCTAATTAACTGCCTTTATGCCTGCCTAATTGCCTGCTTAATAATCTGTCTTATTGCCTGCCTAATT
>NW_026962171.1:0-5000 GCF_032445375.1 Bacillus rossius redtenbacheri
ACTGCCTAATTGCCTGACTAATTGCACGCCTGTTTAACTGCCTAATTTCCTACCTAATTGCCTGCATAATTGTATGCCTACCTATTTGTTTGCCTAAATGCCTGCCTAAAAGCCTGCCTAATTGCCAGCCTAATTAACTGCCTAATCAGCTGCATAATTGCTTGCCTAATTAACTGCCTTTTGGCTGCCTAATTGCCTGCCTAATCATTTGTCTTATTGCATGCGTAATTAACTGCTTAATTCCCTGCTTAATTGCTTGCCTAATTAACTACCTAATTGGCTGCCTACCTAATTGCCTGCCAGCCTAATTGCCTGCCTGCCAAATTTCCTGCCTAATTTCCTGCCTACTTTATTGCCTAATTGCCTGCCCAATTAACTGCCTAATTGCCCGCTAAAAAAGCCTGCCTAATGGACTGCCCAATTCTCTGTTTAATTGCCTGCCTAATAACCTGCCAAAATGCAGCCTACCTAATTAAATGCTTAATATATTGCCTTATTGCATGCCTAATTGCCTGCTCAATTAACTGTTTAATTGCCTGCTCAATTAACTGCCTAATTGCCAGCCTAATTGTCTGCCTTATTAACTGCCTAATTGCCTGCCTAATTGCCTGCCTAATTGCCTGTCTAATAATTAGCCTTATTGCCTGCCTAATTGCCTGCTTAATTGCCTACCAATTTGCCTGCCTAATAGCCAACCTGCCTAATTTCCTGCTTAATTGCCTGCCTAATTGCCTGCCTGCCTAATTGCCTGCCTGCCTAATTGCATGCCTGCCTAATTACCTGCCTAATTTACTGCCTAACTGCCTGCTTAATTGCCCGTCTATCTAACTGCCTAATTGCCTACCTAATTGCCAGCCTAATTGTATGCCTGCCTATTTGTTTGCCTAAATGCCTGCCTAATTGCCTGCCTGCCTATTTGTTTGCCTAAATGCCTGCCTAATTGCCTGCCTAATTTACTACCTAATTGCGTTCCTAATTACCTGCCGACTTGCCTGCCTAATTAACTGCCTAATTGCCTGCATAATTAACTGCCTAATTGCCTGCCTAACTAACTGCCTAATTGCCTGCCTAATTGTTTATCTATTTGCCTACCTAATTGGCTGCCTTCCTGCCTAATTGGCTGCCTAATTGAATTAATAATTGCTTGCCTTATTAACTGCCTTAATGCCTGCCTAATTGCCTGCCTAATTTGCCTTCCTAATTGCCTGCCAAATTGCCTGCCAAATTGCATGCTTGCCCAATTTACAGCTTAATTGCATGCCTAATTGCCTGCCTGCCTAATTGCCTGCCTAATTGCTTGCCTAATTAACTGCATAATTGCCTCCTTAATTGCCTGCTTAATTGCTAGCCTTATTGCCTGCCTAATTACCTGCCAAATTGCTTGCCTGCCTAACTAACTGCCTGAATGCCTGCCTAATTACCTGCCTGCCTTATTGCTTGCCTGCTTAATTGCCTGCCTAATTGACTTTATAATTGCCTGCCTTATTAACTGCGTAATTGCCTACCTAATTAACTGCCTGATTGCCTGCCCTTATTGCCTGCCTTATTGCCTGCCTTATTGCCTGCCTAATTGCCTGCCTAATGCATACCTAATTGCCTTCCTTCCTGCCTAATTGCCTGCCTAATTGACTTCATAATTGATGCCTTATTAACTGCCTGATTGCCTGCCTAATTGCTTGCCTTATTGCCTGCCTAATTACCTGCCTAATTACCTGCAAAATTGCCCTGCTTGCCCAATTAACTGCTTAATTCCATGCCTAATTGCCTGCCTGCTTAATTGCCTGCCTGCCTAAATGCTTGCTTAATTAACTGCCTAATTGTCTCCTTACTTGCCTGCTTAATTGCTTGCCTTATTGCCTGCCTAATTACCTGCTAAATTGCTTGCCTGCCTAATTAACTGCTTAATTGCCTGCCTAATTACCTGCCTGCCTTATTGCTTGCCTGCTTAATTGCTTGCCTAATTAACTGCCTAATTGCCTGCTTAATTGCCTGCCTAATTGCCTGCCTAATTGCCTGCCTAATTGCCTGCTTAATTTCTTGCCTTATTAACTGCTTAATTGCCTGCCTAATTAACTGCCTAATTGCCTGCCTAATTAACTGCCTAATTAACTGCCTTACTGCTTGCCTAATTGCTTGCCTGCCTAATTGCCTGCCTAATTACCTGCCAATTTGCTTGCTTGCCCAATTTACTGCTTAATTGCATGCCTAAATGCCTGCCTAATTGCCTGCCTAATTGCTTGCCTAATTAACTGCCTAATTGCCTGCCTAATTGCCTGCCTAATTGCCTGCCTAATTGCCTGCCAAATTGCCTGCCTAATTACATGCCAAATTGCATGCTTGCCCAATTGACTGCTTAATTGCATGCCTAATTGCCTGCCTGCCTAATTCCCTGCCTGCCTAATTGCTTGCCAAATTAACTGCATAATTGCCTCCTTAATTGTCTGCTTAATTGCTTTCATTATTGCCTGCCCTAATTACCTGCCAAATAGCTTGCCTGCCTAATTAACTGCTTAATTGCCTGCCTAATTACCTGCCTGTTTTTTTTGCATTCCTGCTTAATTGCTTGCCTTATTAACTGCCTAATTGCCTGCTTAATTAACTGCCTAATTGCCTGCCTTTTTGCCTGCCTAATTACCTGCCAAATTGCCTGCTTGCCCAATAACTGAATTATTGCATGCTTAATTGCCTGTTTGCCTAATTGCCTGCCTGCCTAATTGCCTGCCTTATTAACTGCTTTATTAACTGCCTTATATCCTGCCTAATTGTTTACCTAATTGCCTACCTAATTGCCTGCCTTCCTGCTTAATTGCCTGCCTAATTGACTTCATAATTGCCTGCCTTATTAACTGCCTAAATGCCTGCCTAATTGCATGCCTTATTGCCTGCCTTATTGCCTACCTAATTACCTGCCAAATTGCCTGCTTGCCCAATAACTGATTAATTGCATGCCTAATTGCCTGTTTGCCTAATTGCCTGCCTGCCTAATTGCCTGCCTTCCAAATTGCTTTGCCTAATTAACTGCATAATTGCCTCCTTAATTGCCTCAATAATTGCTTGCCTTATTGCCTGCCTAATTACCTGCCAAATAACTTGCCTGCCTAATTAACTGCTTTATTAACTGCCTAATTGCCTGCCCTATAGCCTGCCTAATTGCCTGCCTAATTACCTGCCAAATTGCCTGCCTGCCTAATTAACTGCTTAATATATTGCCTCATTGCCTGCCTAATTGCCTGCTCAATTAACTGCCTAATTGCCTGCTCAAATAACTGCCTAATTGCCAGCCTAATTGCCTGCGTTATTAACTGCCTAATTGCCTGCCTTATTGCCTGCCTAATTGCCTGTCTAATTAATAGCCTTAGTGCCTGCCTAATTGCCTGCTTAATTGCCTACCTAATTGCCGGCCTAATTGCCAACTTGCCTAATTTCCTGCTTAATTTCCTGATTAATTGCCTGCCTTATTGCCTACCTGCCTAATTGCCTGCCTGCCTAATTACCTGCCTGCCTAATTGCCTGCATGCCTAATTGCATGCCTGCCTAATTACCTGCCTAATTTACTTCCTAATTGCCTGCCTAATTGCCCGCCTATCTTACTGCCTATTTGGCTACCTAATTGCCTGCCTAATTGTATGCCTGCCTATTTGTTTGCCTAATTGCCTGCAAAATTAATTACCTAATTGCGTGCCTAATTACCTGCCTACTTGCCTGTCTAATTAACTGCCTAATTGCCTGCATAATTAACTGTCTAATTGCATGCCTAATTAACTGTCTAATTGCCTGCCTAATTAACTGCCTAATTGGCTGCCTAATTGTTTATCTAATTGCCTACCAAATTGGCTGCCTTCCTGCCTAATTACCTTTCTAATTGACTTCATAATTGCTTGCCTTATTAACTGCTTAATTGCCTGCCTAAATGCCTGCCTAATTGCCTGCCAAATTGCCTGCATAATTACCTGCCAAATTGCATGCTTGCCCATTTTACAGCTTAATTGCATGCCTAATTGCCTACCTGCCTAATTGCTTGCCTAATTAACTGCATAATTGCCTCCTTAATTGCCTGCTTAATTGCTTGCCTTATTGCCTGCCTAATTACCTGCCAAATTGCTTGCCTGCCTAACTAACTGCTTAATTGCCTGCCTAATTACCTGCCTGCCTTATTGCTTGCCTGCCTAATTGCTTGCCTAACTAACTGCCTAATTGCCTTCTTAATTGTCTGCCTAATTGCTTGCCTAATTGCCTGCCTAATTGCCTGCCAAATTGCTTGCCTGCCAAATTAACTGCTAATTGCCTGCCTAATTACCTGCCTGCCTTATTGCTTGCCTGCTTAATTGCTTGCCTAATTAACTGCTTAATTGCCTGCTTAATTGCCTGCCTAATTAACTGCCTAATTGCCTGCTTAATTGCTTGCCTAATTAACTGCCTAATTCCCTGCCTTATTAACTGCTTTATTAACTGCCTAATTGCCTGCCTTATAGCCTACCTTATAGCCTGCCTAATGGCTTGCCTGTCTAATTAACTGCTTAATTGCCTGCCTAATTACCTGCCTGCCTTATTGCTTGTCTGCTTAATTTCTTGCCTAATTAATTGCCTAATTGCCTGCTTAATTGCCTTCCTAATTGCCTGCCTAATTGCCTGCTTAATTGATTGCCTAATTAACTGCATAATTGCCTGTTAATTGCCTGCCATATTGCATGCGTAATTGCCTGCCTAATTGCCTGCCTATTTGCCTGCCTAATTGCCTTCCTAATTGCCTACCTAATAGCCTGCCTTCCTGCCTAATTGCCTGCCTAATTGACTTCATAATTGCCCTGCCTTATTAACTGCCTAATTGCCTGCTTAATTAACTGCCTAATTGCCTGCCTTATTGCCTGCCTAATTAACTGCCTAATTGCCTGCCTTATTAACTGCTTTATTAACTGCCTAATTGCCTGCCTTATATCCTGCCTAATTGCCTGCCTAATTACCCTTCCAAATTGCCTGCCTGCCTAATTAACTGCTTAATA
>NW_026962172.1:0-5000 GCF_032445375.1 Bacillus rossius redtenbacheri
GTACAGCTACAAATCTTTTAAATGCAATGCCAAAAGCAAAGATTGTACGTTTTAATATTTTACTTGTTACAGTTGTTTTAATTGTTTAATAATCATGCATTAATACATAACAAGATAATATCAAGAAATATTGTTATGGAACCTATTGAACTATAACATTTTAATGTATGTATATACAGTAGAACCCGTTTATAGTGAACCCGCCTATAATGAATTCCCGTTTATTGTAAATTTCCATCTCGGTCCCGGCAAAATGATGTGAGGTTATGTATTAATTTATTGGATATGGCGTACAACTTTTGTCAATGTTGATACGTTTTCCCGTGTATAACGAACAAATTTTGCCGACATAATGCACATTTATCTCAAATATTTTCATATAATTACAAGTTTTTTCACAAAACGTCTATTCTGGATCACATTAACGTTTTTCTCCGCAATATGCTACTCGATTGTCCACTGTTCATATTATAAACAAGTCGTAATCGAGTTGCCTCAGTAGGCTACGTGTAGCCAGAAATGGTGCTCAGTTTGGTGAAAATAAAAAATAGTTTTCCCTGCATAGCTAAAGAATGGGCGAACGCGTGTACATTTAATAAGTTATCAAAATTAAACATAAATTACACAAATACGTATGTACATTATAGCAGCAAATTGAATATTTTTACGTCTCATTTTTATCGTTCACGTTTCGGACATTTTGATAGAGTAAGGTTCGTAAGACTACCACTAGATAGAACTCTGTGGACTAAATTTTTCCATAGAAAGTAAGAAATTTTCGTTCCAGCTATAGCAACTGCGATACTAAATGATACGTAGTGATCTTTGATGCGCCACTCGTTATTTTTCGTTTATTTACTTTTGACGGTAAAAAGAATTTCGTGTTATTAAGCTGCAAATGTGCTTCAATAAGAAATACATACATAAAAAAGGGTGAAAAACGCGTTAAAAAACGTAAGGCATTATCTGTGCGAGATAAACTGGACATTATTAAAAAGGTAGACTCCAACCCCACAGTCCCGCATGTGTTAATATCAAAGGAATTGGGAATTGCAACATCCACATTAAGTACAATATTAAACAAGCTGAACAATCTTCTTTCTCAAGTTGCGAACACGTCACAGAGTATTAAACGCCTGAAAAAATGAAAATACGCCGATGTCGAAGAACCATTAATAGAAAGTTTGTACATGTGTAGTGTATTAAAAATATCTGCATTTGCTCATAAAACTTGCTTTGAGTATTTTCATTCGTTCTTTTCTTGGCTTAGGCCTATGTGTAGTTAAGATTATGCTTTTGAGTATGAATTGCCAATATAAAAGTTTTCCCAGATATAAAGTTTCCCCTCTATAGTGAACATATAAACTACTCCCTTCAGATTCATTATAACAGGGTTCTACTGTAATTGATTGTGTTGTATGTTATTTCTTGTGGCAACAATTTTTAAGTTGTTAATTTTATTCACGATCTTAGTATTTCAATACTATTAACACAAATCACAACATAGTACACAGTGTTAAAAGCCCTTCATAATTCTTGTACATTTCTGTCTGATGTTTCTCTGGAGACCTTTAGCCATCTGTTTGAGATCTGATATTGACTGCTACTATATATGTATTTCATGTATTTATAATATGGTTACACAATACAAAATACTTTATGGTCACCTTTGCATGTTATTATTTATTTAAATTGTTACTTTTATTTAAACGCTCTGCCACACACATTAATTTATATTGCATGCCGTATGTAATTTCCATCAGCTAAAACATTTCATGTACACATACATGTACATTACATACATATTTCACATACCGCTACTTTATGTTTATTACTTTCAGTATGAATCTGAAAATGTTCAATTTCTGTGAGTTGATGTTTTTGAATTTTGAATTACGGGATGTGGTATTAATGTGTGTTTCGTACCCCTTTGAGTAAACCTGAAATGTTATTGTAACTCATTCTGGCTCATACGTTTTGTGATTCAGCACACCCTGTTTTATAATAAATAATTATATATATATTTGTACATAAATAGTAAATACTTTTGTCTCTTATTAAGGGCCACTTCAAAGTCCTTCAATTTTCGTAAGTTCTGTGGCCCAAAACTTTTATGTATAACAAAACTGTCCAATTCATTGTTCATTTTGATCACCTTTAAATTCAAAATGGCACATTTTGCTGTCTAACTTTGAACCTATTAAGTAAATGTAAGTGGTGATTTAAGTAAACACCAGGGCTACAAATTTTAGATGTACACTATGCTTAGATTTGATGTGTGGTATCAGAGGGTTAATCTCTGAAATTAATTGTTAGACTAACTATTTAACTTTGTTATTCCGTTGAAGGTTTTGTGATATTACAAACTTTCTACCTCTTTATAGTGGTGAAGATGAAGTAAAGGTGTCCTTAAAACTCAGTAGTTTTTACTGCACAAGAGGGTACAAGCCATAAGAAAACTAGGTGATAAAACAAACAGGCAATACCACATTCCTTTCATTATTTGGGTGTATGCAAAACGTTTTATTGCTTTAGGCTTTGTATGGTACATCTGGTTAACCTAAGTTATTGACATTGATATATTTAAAGGTACATTTGCCATTTTAACATATTATTTGTGGTATCAATGTGTAGTTTAAGACAACATAACTTACAAATATTACTGTGCAGCAATGAGAATTAAGTGACTATGTAGTGACCTGTAGCAATATACTTTATCAATTATAGTATCAATAGTGTGAGTTAAATTAAAATATTGTACCAATAACTCGGAACGAGATTTCACTTTGAAATTGGATAACACTAAAATATCAGTAGATACATTTAACGAAAACAAAATATATAAATGTACAAATGGATGGAAAAGTTAATTATGTTTCCCAAGTGAAGATTGACTTATTTTTCTCAATTTTCTCTTAATGGTGTTAACATTGTTGCATGTATTTAACAATGCTCCATTCACCAACTTTACGTAAAGTTGAATATCATTATTGCCACTGGGTAGGTAAGTTGATGACTCATGAGTGTGTGATGAAAAATAATATATGAAAAATACTACATCTGCTACGAATAAGTTGTTGGGTTTTAATTGCCATAGTTAATACAAACATGAAATTCTTAAAGCAACAATACAATTGTCTGCTTTGTATGTAATATATTACTTAATAATAATATACCTACGTTATTTGGCATGCAATTGACTCTTGAAAATTATACACCCAAATACAAAATAAAGGTTTGTGTGAATTAGCAGCTGTAGTAGAGCATCGAGGCTGAAGAGTAGGAGCAACATCCTCACAAGAACTGTCTGAAGCTGGGTCTTCTGAAATATACAAAGAATGCAAATATGTTTTGTGAGGATGAGAAACAAAATATAATCATCTGCTGTGAGATTAATGTTTAACAAATTTGCCTCTAAATTAAGAAGTTTATTGAGATATGCCAATTAGTAGTCACCTTTATGGTTTGGATTTGAAGATTCTATCACATAAATGTTAATTATTTAAAATTATACAACATCAGCCTATAATGTCTAAGTGCACGAATGAGATAGAATTCAACTAATGCATATAAATGTTCAGTCTGAATTGGGTGTAGTATTAATCAAATACATATGATTGAAACATGCATTATAAAGTGTAATTTTGTAACCAGACTTCAGATTGATGGTGTCAGTCATTCCTAATGTTGATAACTACTACGTTATATACTATCCCTCCTTTTCCCCATTACTTGTACAATATTCTGTTTGTTATCACTTACAATAAGTGGCTTTTGCACAATCAACCAACACAAACTATTTTGCCATCTACCCTTAGCAATGTGTTAGTTCATCGGGGAGCATGATGATGATGATGATATGATGCATTATTTGTATACAATTGTTACAAAAATACAATTAATTGTAATTATTTTCTTCACAATACTGGAATTAGAATACCTACTTTCAATAGTCGTACGCAATCTTTAATTTGTACGTTAAGTAAAACAAATGATCTATTATTCAGAATCACTAAAAATTACAATAAATATGCAAGGTTCTTTCCTGTATTAGATAGCACAATAAAATTTAAAAAAATACAACTATACATAACTTATTTTTTTTTGTGGTTAATAATTATATTGTTTCAAGTTAGTTTTTTTCCCTGCATTATAAATTTGTAAAGAAATTATTTACTTATTGTATGTTGCATGTTGTGTGTATTGTTTTTGTTTTGTTGTCTTGTATTTTGTATTGTTTTGTTCTGTCTGTATGTATCAGTGTTGTTTGTATCGTGCCTACCACCCAAGGCCATAAGCTGTAGGAAGGCACGCAACAAATATTAAATAAATAAAATAAATAAAATAAATAAAATATATGGCATTTTAATGTATTTATCCTGACCATTTACTTTTAGGAATGAAAAATTGTGTTCTGCAGGACAATCAAGCATCATTAGTACTCAAACCACCATTTTCTAATTTCTCAAATGTTTTCGGTCAGTACACTGGACATTTTGCTACTTTTGAATGAAGTATGAGAACAGACACAATACAATATTCAAATAGTTGCCTTGGGCAGAAGTCTGAGGGACTGGTGCAGTTGAAGCAGCAGGAGCTGGATCACGAGGCACATCTTCCACAGCAGTCTCCTCTGGGACAGCAGCTGCCTCTTCCACCGCAACAGCATCACTGTCCCAGAGAAAACCAAGATTTTCCATTAAGTGAGGCACTGCTGCATCAAGTGCAGGCTTGCTGAGGATGAAATGTCCACCCCCTGTTCCCATTCTGTACCGGGATTCTGCAGCCAGCTCCCTCCTCATCTTCATATTTTTAGTGCAACTAAGTGCGCTATAAAAAAAATAACAAGCATAAATTCCTAAAATAGTGACTAAAGTTAAATATGCACTAGATATTTTAGTGTGTCCAACTTTCTTAATACTTAATTGTTAAAAGTTAAAGCTGAAATAATAACAAATAAATAAAAGTTTATTGAGTAAACGTTCAGTGTAATATCAAAG
>NW_026962173.1:0-5000 GCF_032445375.1 Bacillus rossius redtenbacheri
ATGCGGACAGAAATGCCCAAGTGCCCGCCCTTGCTTAGTAGACATTTTCTACTCTTCCAACTCTTCTTCCTGAGCCATCCTTCTACTCCCGTAACCAACCAGCATGAAATTAATGCATGAATTTTTGCATCCCGCATGTAAGTGCCCAGGGTTTTCCCTGTGTCTATGCAGGTTTTACCTGGGCCCAACTTATCTAGTTTTTAACTTAGAATAGTCAGTGAGGGGAGTTAGTCATGGCTAAAACGTTGCCATGGCTGGCCAATCCCCTCCTAGCACATGATGCATGCTTCCTCTCCTGCATGGTTCATAACCTGCATGCTTAGAGCGTATAGGCTTCGGCCTGAGACGCACTTAGAGTCTTCCCTACCCAGACCCCTCCCAAATACACTTAGTTATTAGTTAGGTTAGGAAAAAAAAACAAAAAAAAACGAAAAATTTTATTTTCACTTTGCTCTTGCATTCTGTAGGATCAGTCTCGTCATGGCAGATACCGCAGCAGCGACTGCAGCACCAGCTGTTGCCCCATCACAGGCAGCTTCCCCGAAGAAAGGCAAGGCTGCGTCGAAGAAGCCACGAGCCAAGCCCGCGCACCCGCGCACATCTGAAATGGTGGCCTCTGCGATCAAGAGCCTCAAGGAAAGGGGCGGCTCATCACTGCAAGCCATCAAGAAATACGCTGCCTCTACCTACAAAGTAGATGCGGAAAAGCTGGCACCTTTCATCAAGAAATACTTGAAGGCAGCAGTGGCTAGCGGCGAGCTTGTCCAAACCAAAGGCAAGGGTGCGTCTGGCTCCTTCAAGCTGGCTTCAGGGACCACCGGTGCTCCGGACCAGCCCAAGGCTCCAAGCGGCAAGCGTGGTGCAGCTGCCCCTAAGGAAAAGAAGCGATCCGTAGCCAAGAAGGCAGCGGTGGGCAAGAAACCAGTCAAGAAGACTCCGCCTACAGCAGAAAAGAAAAAAAAGGCAGCAGCTGCAACCCCCAAGCCCAAGAAGGCACCTTCAAAGGCAAAAAAGGTGTCCAAACCTCCCACGAAGAAACCCCGTGCTCCAAAGCCAAAGAAGGTTGCCCCAAAGAGCAAGTCGCCCAAGAAAGCAGCCCCAAAGCGGAAATGAAGATGCCAGCAGGACCGCTGGCACTTTCTGTGGCACTGTACCACCTTATCGGCCCTTCTAAGGGCCAACAATACTAGTCATGAAGGTATCAGTTGTTGCAATCATTGCCTCCTATAGCCACACCTCTGCCGTTAGGTAAAATTCTGGTTAAAAAATTTCTTATGGTATTTGAAGCGGGGGAAATAAATAAATAAATAAATAAATTTATCAATTACATTGTGTGTATAGTTTAGGTGCAAAATTATTTAAAGTTTTTAAGCAGGAAAACGTCTTACAAACATCTCACTCTTATTTCAGCATATATATATATATATATATATATATATATATATATATACATACATACACACACACACACACACATACAGACACACACACACACACACACATATTTTTTTTTGTAAGGATTAGGTCTCAGGGTATTAATGGTGAACTTTATGCTGCTGCTGCTGCTGCTGCTGCTGCTGATGGTGCTGCTACTGCAGACAGGCACTGTTTGAAGAGTTTTTATTTTTTTTATTTCCTATGCAGAATACATTGCATTGTGTGCAAATCTTTTGTGTACAATATAAACAATTACCTCAAAACACAGACACTATAACTGTGTTTTTCCAAATTCTTATTAATGTAATATATTATTGGCTGGGTAAAGGTCAACGACAGCTAATAGGTACAAAAAGCCAGACAACTGTTTTCCTTTCAAATTTGACAGTTATTTTTAGCCCTAATAAGGGCTGTTTTTTTTTTTCCCCTTGCAAAAAAAATGGCAAGGAACTCAAGCACGCTCGCCACGGATACGCCGGGCAAGCTGGATGTCCTTGGGCATGATGGTGACCCTCTTGGCGTGGATGGCGCACAAATTGGTGTCCTCGAAGAGCCCCACCAGGTAAGCCTCGCTGGCCTCCTGCAGCGCCATGACGGCCGAGCTCTGGAAGCGCAAGTCTGTCTTGAAGTCCTGGGCGATCTCTCGCACCAGGCGCTGGAAGGGCAGCTTGCGGATAAGCAGCTCGGTACTTTTCTGGTAGCGCCTGATTTCTCGCAGCGCGACAGTGCCAGGACGGTAGCGATGTGGCTTCTTCACTCCCCCCGTGGCCGGCGCGCTCTTGCGAGCCGCCTTGGTGGCCAGCTGCTTGCGCGGCGCTTTGCCTCCAGTAGATTTACGAGCCGTCTGCTTCGTGCGCGCCATCGTGGTCCGTCTGCGCGTGCTGTATTTTTTTTTTTTTTTTTTTTTAAGACAACAGCCCCTCCACGCTGAAGTCTGTCTCGCACAACCGAAGTGATTGCGAGTCCAACACCTAGTGGGAGTGATTTTACGGGAGGAATCTTAGTACGTTCCAGGTCTAGGACCTATACGCGTTTCGTAGTAAAGTAAGCCAATGGCTGGTGCCCTCCATCACTCTCGTGAGTGAGGCCACCTGCCCGCGAGTGAATTTAATATGCGAAACACTGCAGGGGCGCGGCAATTAGCGCCCCGGCAGTTCGCAGGGAGTAGCAAAGTGGGATGCAGTAGTAAAACCAGCGATCGCACTGGAGAAAAACCTACTGCCCGGTTTAAGAAGTTAGCGCTCGCCCGATGGCCCGAGGGGAAACGGGGAGCGGGATTTAGGTAGCATAGCCTACAGCTGCCGGGCCGCAGCAACTGTAGGCGGATGTAGCGGCCTGATGGCCTGTAGTGCGTGGCAGGCAGCACGCATGTTTAGGGCGACTCGGATGGTGAGGCCGAGTGCAATGAGTGGCTGAGGGCCGGCCTGCATATAGGCCCGACAGAGCACCCACAGGCTCGCTTTCGCGCGCGCGCCTGCAGAGGCCCTGCCGACTCACAGCGAACTGCGCGCCCCGCCCGCAGCCTGGCGGCCGCGCGCGGAACACGCAGCTCCGCCGCGCCTCTCGCGGCCGCGGCACGAACTCTCGCAGGCCCGCAGGCAAGCCAGAGCCCGCGCCGCGCCGCGCGCACTCGTGGTCGGGCAGCCTGTCGATTCTTCGCCTCTCGCTGTCCGCTTCTTTCTTCGCGCGTGCAGTTAGCCTTTCATGACATGGGGCAGGGCGATACCATTCACCCCCTAACTGACGCCACGGTATTTCGCGTTGCCCCCAGTTTTGTGTGTGACGCCAGCGAGCCACGAAAAGGGCTGCAGCGATCCCGACGGTCTGCTTCTGGCGAAACTTGTGTCTTCTCCAGGCCGCCCAAGCCACCAGTGACGCCTCTGATTGGTCCGCGAGTCAGTATTTGTGTATTCCTGACAACTCCAGCTGCTCATCACAGCTGGAGCTCCGCTATCCGCCACCCGCGGACGCGATCGGTAGCAGCCAGTCACTGCGCCCCTGGTACTCGGCCTACACAATGCATTTCGCCCCCCTTCCGCGCCGTCAGAGGCAATGAACCCCCAGGCGGAGCAGTCAGAGAGCTTCCTGCGATGTGTACACTGCGAGTCCCAGCGCCGATTCCGTCTGCTGTAATTTTTTTTTTTTTTTTTTTTAGACAACAGCCCCTCCACGCTGAAGTCTGTCTCGCACAACCGAAGTGATTGCGAGTCCAACACCTAGTGGGAGTGATTTTACGGGAGGAATCTTAGTACGTTCCAGGTCTAGGACCTATACGCGTTTCGTAGTAAAGTAAGCCAATGGCTGGTGCCCTCCATCACTCTCGTGAGTGAGGCCACCTGCCCGCGAGTGAATTTAATATGCGAAACACTGCAGGGGCGCGGCAATTAGCGCCCCGGCAGTTCGCAGGGAGTAGCAAAGTGGGATGCAGTAGTAAAACCAGCGATCGCACTGGAGAAAAACCTACTGCCCGGTTTAAGAAGTTAGCGCTCGCCCGATGGCCCGAGGGGAAACGGGGAGCGGGATTTAGGTAGCATAGCCTACAGCTGCCGGGCCGCAGCAACTGTAGGCGGATGTAGCGGCCTGATGGCCTGTAGTGCGTGGCAGGCAGCACGCATGTTTAGGGCGACTCGGATGGTGAGGCCGAGTGCAATGAGTGGCTGAGGGCCGGCCTGCATATAGGCCCGACAGAGCACCCACAGGCTCGCTTTCGCGCGCGCGCCTGCAGAGGCCCTGCCGACTCACAGCGAACTGCGCGCCCCGCCCGCAGCCTGGCGGCCGCGCGCGGAACACGCAGCTCCGCCGCGCCTCTCGCGGCCGCGGCACGAACTCTCGCAGGCCCGCAGGCAAGCCAGAGCCCGCGCCGCGCCGCGCGCACTCGTGGTCGGGCAGCCTGTCGATTCTTCGCCTCTCGCTGTCCGCTTCTTTCTTCGTGCGTGCAGTTAGCCTTTCATGACATGGGGCAGGGCGATACCATTCACCCCCTAACTGACGCCACGGTATTTCGCGTTGCCCCCAGTTTTGTGTGTGACGCCAGCGAGCCATGAAAAGGGCTGCAGCGATCCCGACGGTCTGCTTCTGGCGAAACTTGTGTCTTCTCCAGGCCGCCCAAGCCACCAGTGACGCCTCTGATTGGTCCGCGAGTCAGTATTTGTGTATTCCTGACAACTCCAGCTGCTCATCACAGCTGGAGCTCCGCTATCC
Source organism: Bacillus rossius redtenbacheri (assembly GCF_032445375.1). Classification (NCBI taxonomy): domain Eukaryota; kingdom Metazoa; phylum Arthropoda; class Insecta; order Phasmatodea; family Bacillidae; genus Bacillus; species Bacillus rossius. The sequence continues at coordinate 4,639 of NW_026962173.1, forward strand.
GCCACCCGCGGACGCGATCGGTAGCAGCCAGTCACTGCGCCCCTGGTACTCGGCCTACACAATGCATTTCGCCCCCCTTCCGCGCCGTCAGAGGCAATGAACCCCCAGGCGGAGCAGTCAGAGAGCTTCCTGCGATGTGTACACTGCGAGTCCCAGCGCCGATTCCGTCTGCTGTAAAAATTTCAACAGTTTTGTTAAAGCTGTGGTGATCTGCGATTGGCCCGGCATCTCCATTGGCTGGCGAGAACAGCCAATCACAGCACAGAAGTCGATCCATAGAAACTAACGACAGAGGCGGCCGAGCAGCAGATTCAACCTAGCCTCCGAGCTGATCGGACGTCGGAGTGCGGCCTTGCCTCTTC
>NW_026962174.1:0-5000 GCF_032445375.1 Bacillus rossius redtenbacheri
AAAAAGAAGCTGCTAGTGATTAAACGTATATTATATTGCCTTAAATCTACAGTCAGATATCGTCGTCTAGGAGCGTATGACTGCGACACATGAAATATCAATATAAATTGAGACCGTGTCAGTCATTCGGCGTACATTATTGTTGGTAAAAGTATATATAGAAGATCTCACGGCCTAGCTAAAAATTAAGGATGGTACAAATTGTAAAGATAGCCTTGGGATAGCGATAGAATAAAGAGTTATGTGTGGAAAATACTTCGTTTGATCCATACAAATTAAAATTTAAAATAAAAATTTCGCTGCAGAGGTCCTTGTTAAGATAGTGTTTATTTTTTGTACTTATATTTGAAAACCAAATATTTTCTGGTTAAATGCTGAGTATAACCTTCACTTTTGTATGCTTATTGAAAAACAAATTTTTTCTCGATTGAGAATGAATAAAAAATTATTCAATTGAAGCACTTTTCGCGTCAGCTACTTCAGTCATTTGGCGCACTTTTTTGTTGGTGAAAGTATATACAGAAGATCTCACGGCCCAGCTTAAAATTGTGGATGGTACAAAATGGAAAGAAAGCTTTGCGCTAACGCTGTAATAATAAGTAATGTGTGGACAATCCTTAGTTTGATCCCTATGAAATAAAATATATAATAAAAATCTGACTGCTGTGGTTGATGTTTACTTAGTTTTTTTATAAAGTACTTATTTTTCAAACTTAAATAATCTCTAGTTTTTTGCTGAGTAGAACATTCACTTTTGTATGCTTAATGAAAATAAACTGTTTACTTGACTGACAATAAAGAAAAAAAAATTAAATTCAAGCATATTTTGTGCAGGCTACTTCAGTCATTCGGCGCACTTTAATGTTGGTAAAAGTATATACAGAAGATCTCACGGCCCAGCTTAAAATTGTGGATGGAACAAATTGTAAAGGATACCATTAACTAACATTGGAATCATGTGTTATGTTCGGACAATCCTTAGTTTGATCCCTATGAATTAAAATTTATAATAAAAATCTCGCTGCAATGGTCCATGTTCAATAAGTGTTTTTTTAAGTACTTATTTTTAAAACTAAAATTTTATCTTGTTTATTGTTGAGTAGAACTTTCAAATTTGTATACGTATTGTAAAACATTTCTTTCTCGGTTGAGAATGAAGAAAATAATTATTTTATTCAAACACTATTCGCGCAGGCTACTTCAGTCATTCGGCACACTTTTTGTTGGTAAAAGTATATACAGAAGATCTCACGGCCCAGCTTAAAATTGTGGATGTTACAAATTGTAAAGGATACCTTTAGATTTCATTGGAATAATGTGTTATGTTCGGAAAATCCTTAGTTTGATCCCTATGAATTAAAATTATTAATAAAAATCTCGCTGCAATGGTCCATGTTCAATAAGTGTTTTTTTTTTAAGTACTTATTTTTAAAACAAAAATATTATCTTGTGTATTGTTGAGTAGAACTTTCAAATTTGTATACGTATTGTAAAAAATTGCTTTCTCGGTTGAGAATGAAGTAAAAAAATTATTTTATTCAAACACTATTCGCGCAGGCTACTTCAGTCATTCGGCACACTTTTTTGTTGGTAAAATTATATACAGAATATCTCACGGCCCAGCTTAAAATTGTGGATGGTACAAATTGTAAAGGATACATTTAGCTAACATTGGAATATTGTGTTATGTTCGGACAATCCTTAGTTTGATCCCTATGAATTAAAATTTATCATAAAAATTTGGAATGCAATGGTCGAGGTTTAGCTAGAGTTTTTTTAAGTACTTAATTTACAAACTTAAATATTTTCTGGTTTGTTGCTGAGTAGAACCTTCACTTTCGTATGCTTATTAAAAAAATATTTTTTTAGATTGAGAATGAATGGAAAAAATATTTAATCCGAGCACATTTCGCGCAGTCTACTTCAGTCATTCGGCGCACTTTTTTGTTGGTAAAAGTATATACAGAATATCTCACGGCCCAGCGTAAAATTGTGTTTGGTACAAATTGTAAATAATAGCTTTAGCTAACATTGGAATCATGTTTTATGTTCGGACAATCCTTAGTTTCATCCCTATGAATTAAAATTTATAATAAAAATCTCGCTGCAGTGGTCCATGTTCAAAAAGTGTTTTTTTTAAGTACTTATTTTTAAAACTGAAATATTATCTTGTTTATTGTTGAGTATAACTTTCAAATTGGTAAACGTATTGTAAAACATTTCTTTCTCGGTTGAGAATGAAGAAAAAAAAATATTTTTTTGGAACACATTTCGCGCAGGCTACTTGTCATTCGGCACACTTTTTTGTTGGTAAAAGTATATACAGAATATCTCACGGCCCAGCTTAAAATTGTGGATGGTAAAAATTGTAAAGGATACCTTTAGCTAACATTGGAATCATGTGTTATGTTCGGACAATCCTTAGTTTGATCCCTATGAATTAAAATTTTAATAAAAAACTCGCTGCAATGGTCCATGTTCAATAAGTGTTTTTTTTAAGTACTTATTTTTAAAACTAAAATATTATCTTGTTTATTGTTGAGTAGAACTTTTAAATTTTTATACGTATTGTAAAACATTTCTTTCTCGGTTGAGAATGAAGAAAAAATTTTTTTATTCAAACACAATTCGCGCAGGCTACTTCAGTCATTCGGCACACTTTTTTGTTGGTAAAAGTATATACAGAATATCTCACGGCCTAGCTTAAAATTGTGGATGGTACAAATTGTAAAGGATACATTTAGCTAACATTGGAATAATGTGTTATGTTCGGACAATCCTTAGTTTGATCCCTATGAATTAAAATTTATCATAAAAATTTGGAATGCAATGGTCGTTGTTTAGCTAGAGTTTTTTTAAGTACTTATTTTTCAAACTTAAATATTTTCTGGTTTATTACTGAGTAGAACCTTCACTTTCGTATGCTTAATTGAAATATTTTTTTTTTTAGATTGAGAATGAAGAAAAAAAATCTTTAATTCGAGCACATTTCGCGCAGTCTACTTCAGTCATTCGGCGCACTTTTTTGTTGGTAAAAGTATATACAGAAGATCTCACGGCCCAGCTTAAAATTGTGGATGGTACAAATTGTAAAGGATACCTTTAGCTTTCATTGGAATAATGTGTTATGTTCGGACAATCCTTAGTTTGATCCCTATGAATTAAAATTTTAATAAAAAACTCGCTGCAATGGTCCATGTTCAATAAGTGTTTTTTTTTAAGTACTTATTTTTAAAACTAAAATATTATCTTGTTTATTGTTGTGTAGAACTTTTAAATTGTTATACGTATTGTAAAACATTTCTTTCTCGGTTGAGAATGAAGAAAAAAATTATTTTATTCAAACACAATTCGCGCAGGCTACTTCAGTCATTCGGCACACTTTTTTGTTGGTAAAAGTATATACAGAATATCTCACGGCCCAGCTTAAAACTGTGGATGGTACAAATTGTAAAGGATACATTTAGCTAACATTGGAATAATGTGTTATGTTCGGACAATCCTTAGTTTGATCCCTATGAATTAAAATTTATCATAAAAATTTGGAATGCAATGGTCGATGTTTAGCTAGAGTTTTTTTAAGTACTTATTTTTCAAACTTAAATATTTTCTGGTTTATTGCTGAGTAGAACCTTCAATTTCGTATGCTTAATTGAAATATTTTTTTTTTTAGATTGAGAATGAAGGAAAAAAATCTTTAATTAGAGCACATTTCGCGCAGTCTACTTCAGTCATTCGGCGCACTTTTTTGTTGGTAAAAGTATATACAGATGATCTCACGGCCCAGCTTAAAATTGTGGATGGTACAAATTGTAAAGGATACCTTTAGCTTTCATTGGAATAATGTGTTATGTTCGGACAATCCTTAGTTTGATCCCTATGAATTAAAATTTTTAATAAAAATCTCGCTGCAATGGTCCATGTTCAATAAGTGTTTTTTTTAAGTACTTATTTTTAAAACTTAAATTTTTCTTGTTTATTGCTGAGTAGAACTTCACTTTTAAATGCTTATTGTAAAACATTTTTTTTCTTGATTGAGAATGAAGATAAAATTATTCAATTCAAGCATTTTTTGCGTCAGCTACTTCAGTCATTCGGCGCACTTTTTTGTTGGTTAAAGTATATACATAAGATCTTACGGCCTAGCTAAAAAATTATGGATTGTACTTATTGTAAATAAAACAATTAGTTAACGCTGGAATTATTTTTTAATTTCGGAAAATCCTCTTTTTTATCCCTATGAAATAATAAATACTTATTGTTTTTGTGAGGTTAATATTTAGTATATTTTTCAAGTTCGTTTATTTAAAACAAAATTATTTTCCGGTTAAACAATTTTTTGAACTTTTTTTTTTACATATTTAAGTTATTTTTATTCATTTCTGATTTTTTTAATTAAAAAAAGTGTGTCTATTATCTTGGGTTGATGTTTTTAATTAGAGGTTTTTAGTGTAAAACCATCATGGAATCCTACAGTATGTATTTTGTTGGTGTTTGTCATATACATATGGAACTTGACCAAGGTGTTTTAATGGTAGTTTGATAATATGAAATGAAGAAAAATGCTTGATTATGTGTACTATGGTTGCTCAAATGACAGTAAACTAATAAAAGTGAATTAAATAAAGCAATACATTTTCTTTTAAAACTATAACTCGGCAGAATTGATTGTATTCGCGCATAACGACTAATTTTAATATAGTTAATCACATTACAAGGAGGTAGGGTTTAATGATTGTAAAATTAAGTGTTTTATGTAAAGATATCAACTGATGTTGAGAAAATACGTCACGTTTAACGTACATTTCACTATACCAGAGTGACTTCAGAAATTGTTTGGCAGAGACAAAGAGATATATGCTCAAAAGCACTCTGTTACTGTTTTACAATGATTAGGATCAGAAATTGCAATTGTTAAAGCATGTGCGTGTGTAAAGCATGCGTATGCTAATGCGAAATAAGTACCATGTTTTAGAAAAGTTTAGGTAAATATGTAGTGT
>NW_026962177.1:0-4612 GCF_032445375.1 Bacillus rossius redtenbacheri
ACTTCCTAATTGCCTGCCTAATTAATTGCCTAATTGCCTGCCTAATTATCTACCTAATTAACTGCACAATTGCCTGCCTAATTAACTGCCTAATTAAATGCCTAATGGCCTGTCTAATTAACTGCCTAATTAACTGCCTAATTGCCTGCTTAATTATCTGCCTAATTGCCTGCCTAATTATATGCTTAATTATCTGCTTAATTGCCTGCCTAATTAACTGCCTAATTATCTGCTTAATAACCTGCCTAATTATTTGCCTAATTGCCTGCCTAATAAACAGCCCAATTGCCTGCATAATTAACTGCCTAATTAACTGCCTAAGTGCCTGCCTAATTGCCTGCCTAATTAACTGCCTAATTGCCTTTTAATTGCCTGCCTAATTATCTGCTTAATTGCCTGCCTAATTAACTTCTAATTAAATGCCTAATTGCCTGTCTAATTAACTGCCTAATTAACTGCCCAATTGCCTGTTTAATTAACCGCCTAATTGCCTGCTAAATTAACTGCCTGCCTAATTGCCTGCCTAATTAACTGCCTAATTGCCTGCCTAATTGCTTGCCTAATTAACTACCTAATTAACTGCACAATTGCCTGCCTTATTAACTGCCTAATTAACTGCCCAATGGCCTGCCTAATTAACTGCCTTATTGCCTAATTGCCTGCCTAATTGCCTGCCTAATTATCTGCTTAATTGCCTGCCTAAATAATTCCTTATTAAATGCCTAATTGCCTGTCTAATTAACTGCCTAATTAACTGCCCAATCGCCTGCCTAATTAACTGCCCAATCGCCTGCCTAATTAACTGCCTAATTAATTGCCTAATTGCCTGCCCAATTGCCTGCCTAATTAACTGCCAAATTAACTGCCCAATTGCCTGCCTAATTAACTGCCTAATTAACTGCCCAATTGCCTGCCTAATTAACTGCCTAATTAACTGCCTAATTGTTTGCCCGACTGCCTGCCTAATTAACTGCCTAATAACTGCCCAATTGTCTGCCTAATTGACCGCCTAATCAACTGCCCAATTGCCTGCCTAATTGACAGCCTAATTAACTGCCTAATTGCCTGCCTAATTAACTGCCTAATTATCTGCTTAATTGCCTGCCTAATTAACTGCCTAATTAACTGCCCAATTGCCTGCCTAATTAACTGCCTAATTAACTGCCCAATTGCCTGCCTAATTGACCGCCTAATTAACTGCCTAATTGCCTGCCTAATTAACTGCCTAATTGCCTGCCTAATTAACTGCCTAATTGCCTGCCTTATTATCAGCCTAATTTCCTGCCTAAATAACTGCCTAAGTGCCTGCCTAATTGCCTGCTTAATTAAATGCCTTATTGCCTGCCCAATTGCCTGCCTAATTAACTGCCTAAGTGCCTGCCTAATTGCTTGCCTAATTAACTGCCTAATTGCCTTTTTAATTGCCTGCCTAATTATCTGCTTTATTGCCTGCCTAATTAACTCCTAATTAAATGCCTAATTGCCTGTCTAATTAACTGCCTAATTAACTGCCCAATTGCCTGTTTAATTAACTGCCTAATTGCCTGCTTAATTGACCGCCTAATTAACCACCTAATTGCCTGCTTAATTATCTGCCTAATTGCCTGCCTAATTATATGCTTAATTGCCTGCCTAATTGACAGCCTAATTAACTGCCTAATTGCCTGCCTAATTGCCTGCCTAATTAACTGCCTAATTATCTGCTTAATTGCCTGCCTAATTAACTGCCTAATTAACTGCCCAATTGCCTGCCTAATTAAATGCCTTATTAACTGCTCAATTGCCTGCCTAATTGACCGCCTAATTAACTGCCTAATTGCCTGCCTAATTAACTGCCTAAATGCCTGCCTTATTATCAGCCTAATTGCCTGCCTAATTAACTGCCTAAGTGCCTGCCTAATTGCCTGTCTTATTAACTGCCTTATTGACTGCCCAATTGTTTGCCTAATTAACTGCCCAATTGCCTGCCTAATTAACTGCCTAATTAACTGCCTAAGTGCCTGCCTAATTGCCTGCTTAATCATCTGCCTAATTAACTGCCCAATTGCCTGCCTAATTAACTGCCTAATTGCCTGCCAAATTAACTGCCTAATTGCCTGCTTAATTGACCGCCTAATTATTTGCCTAATTGCCTGCTTAATTATCTGCCTAATTATCTGCCTAATTATTTGTTTAATTGCCTGCCAAATTAACTGCCTAATTAACTGCCCAATTGCCTGCCTAATTAACCACCTAATTAACTTTCTAATAGCCTGCCTAATTACCAGCCTAATTACCTGCCAAATTGGCTGCCTGCCTAATTAACTGCTTAATTGCCTGCTTATTTACCTGCCTGCCAAATTGCCTGCTTGCCTAATTGCTTGCCTATTTAACTGCATAATTGCCTGCTTGCCTAAATGCTTGCCTAATTAACTTCATAATTGCCTGCTTAATTACCTGCCTAATTGCCTGCCTATTTGCCTGCCTAATTGCTTGACTAATAAACTGCCTAATTGCCTGCCTAATTATCTGCTTAATTGCCTGCCTAATTAACTGCCTAATTAACTGCCCAATTGCCTGCATTATTAACTGCCTAAATAACTGTCCAATTGCATGCCAAATTGCCTGCCTAATTAACTGCCTAATTCCCTGCCTAATTGCCTGCCTAATTGTCTGCTTTATTATCTGCCTAATTACCTGCCTAATTAACCGCCTAAGTGCCTGCCTAATTGCCTGCCTAATTAACTGCCTAATTGCCTCCCTAGTTGCCTGCCTAATTAACTACCTAATTAACTGCACAATTGCCTGCCTAATTAACGGCCAAATGAAATGCCTAATTGCCTGTCTAATTAACTGCCTAATTAACTGCAAAATTGCCTGCCTAATTTAATGCCTAATTAACTGCCCAATGGCCTGCCTAATTAACTGCCTAATTGCCTGCCTAATTATCTGCTTAATTGCCTGCCTAATTAACTCCTAATTAATGCCTAATTGCCTGTCTAATTAAATGCCTAATTAACTGTCCAATTGCCTGCCTAATTAACCGCCTAATTAACTGCCTAATTAACTGCCTAATTGCCTGCATAACTGCCTGCCTAATTAACTGCCCAATTGTCTGCCTAATTGACCGCCTAATCAACTGCCCAATTGCCTGCCTAATTGACAGCCTAATTAACTGCCTAATTGCCTGCTTAAATAACTGCCTAATTATATGCTTAATTACCTGCCTAATTAACTGCCTAATTAACTGCCCAATTGCCTAACTAATTAACTGCCTAATTAACTGCCCAATTGCCTGCCTAATTGACCGCCTAATTAACTGCCTAATTGCCTGCCTAATTAACTGCCTAATTGCCTGCCTTATTATCAGCCTAATTGCCTGCCTAATTAACTGCCTAAGTGCCTGCCTAATTGCCTGTCTAATTAACTGCCTTATTGCCTGCCCAATTGCCTGCCTAATTAACTGCCCAATTGCCTACCTAATTAACTGCCTAATTAACTGCCTAAGTGCCTGCCTAAGTGCCTGCCTAACTAACTGCCTAATTGCCTTTTTAATTGCCTGCCTAATTATCTGCTTAATTGCCTGCCTAATTAACTCCTAATTAAATGCCTAATTGCCTGTCTAATTAACTGCCTAATTAACTGCCCAATTGCCTGTTTAATTAACTGCCTAATTGCCTGCTTAATTGACCGCCTAATTAACCACCTAATTGCCTGCTTAATTATCTGCGTAATTGCCTGCCTAATTATATGCTTAATTATCTGCTAAATTGCCTGCCTAATTAACTGCCTAATTATCTGCTTAATAACCTGCCTAATTATTTGCCTAATTAACTGCCTAATTAACTGCACAATTGCCTGCCTAATTAACTGCCTAATTAAATGCCTAATTGCCTGTTTAATTAACCGCCTAATTGCCTGTCTAATTAACTGCCTGCCTAATTGACCGCCTAATTAACTGCCTAATTGCCTGCCTAATTGTATGCCTAATAGCCTGCCTTATTATCAGCCTAATTGCCTGCCTAATTAACTGCCTAAGTGCCTGCTTAATTGCCTGCCCAATTGCCTGCCTAATAAACAGCCCAATTGCCTGCATAATTAACTGCCTAATTAACTGCCTAAGTGCCTGCCTAATTGCCTGCCTAATTAACTGCCTAATTGCCTTTTAATTGCCTGCCTAATTATCTGCTTAATTGCCTGCCTAATTATCTGCTTAATTGCCTGCCTAATTAACTTCTAATTAAATGCCTAATTGCCTGTCTAATTAACTGCCTAATTAACTGCCCAATTGCTTGTTTAATTAACCGCCTAATTGCCTGCCAAATTAACTGCCTGCCTAATTGCCTGCCTAATTAACTGCCTAATTGCCTGCCTAATTGCTTGCCTAATTAACTACCTAATTAACTGCACAATGGCCTGCCTTATTAACTGCCTAATTAACTGCCCAATGGCCTGCCTAATTAACTGCCTTATTGCCTAATTGCCTGCCTAATTGCCTGCCTAATTATCTGCTTAATTGCCTGCCTAAATAACTCCTTATTAAATGCCTAATTGCCTGTCTAATTAACTGCCTAATTAACTGCCCAATCGCCTGCCTAATTAACTGCCTAATTAACTGCCTAATTGCCTGCCC
>NW_026962178.1:0-4459 GCF_032445375.1 Bacillus rossius redtenbacheri
TTGGCAGGTAATTCGGCAGGCAATTAGTCAGGCTATAAGGAAGGCAATTAGGGAGTTAATAATGCAGTTAATAATGCAGGCAATTAGGCAGTAAATGAGGCAGGCAATAAGGCAGGCAATTAGGCAGTTAATTAAGCAGGCAATTAGGCAGTTAATAAGGCAGGCAATTATGAATTCAAATAGGCAGGCAATTAGGCAGGAAGGCAGGAAAGCAATTAGGCAGGCAGGCAATTAGGCATGCATTTAAGCAGTTAATTGGGTTAGCAGGCAATTTGGCACGTAATTAGGCAGGCAATTTGGCAGGAAATTAGGCAAACAATTAGGCAGGCAATTAGGCTTGCAATAAGGCAGGCAATTAAGCAGTTAATTAAGCAGGTAATTAGGCAGTTAATAAGGCAGGCAATTATGAAGTCAATTCGGCAGGCAATAAAGCAGGTAGGCAAGCAAATAGGTAGGCAATAAGGAAGGCAGCAATTAGATAGGCAGTAAGGGAGTTAATTAGGCAGGCAATTAGGCAAATAATTAGGCAGGCAATTAGGCAGTTAATTAAGCAGGAAGGCAGGCAATTAGGTAGGCAATTAGGCAGGCAAGCAATTAGGCAGGCAGTAAGGCAGTTAATTATGCAGTTAAATTAGGCAGGCAATCAGGCAGTCAATTAGGCAGATAATTAGGCAGGCAATTAGGCAGTTAATTAGGCAGTTAAATAGGCAGGCAATTAGGCTGTTAATTAGGCAGGCAGTTAGGCAGTTAATTAGGCAGGCAATTAGGCAGGCAATAAGGCAGGAAATTAGGCAAGCAATTAGGCAGGCAATAAGGCAGGCATTTAGGCAATTATTTAAGCAGGAAGGCAGGCAATTAGGTAGGCAATTAGGCAGGCAGTAAGGCAGTTAATTATGCAGTTAATTAGGCAGGCAAATAGGCAGTCAATTAGGCAGATAATTAGGCAGGCAATTAGGCAGTTAATTAGGCAGTTAAATAGGCAGGCAATTAGGCTGTTAATTAGGCAGGCAATTAGGCAGGAAATTAGACAGTTAATTAGGCAGAAAATAAGGCAGTTAAATAGGCAGGCAATTAGGCACTTAATTAGGCAGTTAATTAGGTGGCAATTAGGCAGTTTATTAAGCAGGCAATAGAGCAGGCAATTAGGCAGGCAATAAGGTAGTTAATTAGGCAAACAACTAGGCGGGCAATAATGCAGGTTTTAGGTAGTTAATTAGGCAGGCAATTAGGCAGATAATAAGGCAGGCAATTAGGCAATTTTTAGGCAGGCAATTAGTAAGGCAAATAAGCAGGCAATTAGGCAGGCTATAAGGAAGTTAATCAGTCAGGCAATTAGGCAGGCAATTTGGCAGGTAATTCGGCAGGCAATTAGTCAGGCTATAAGGCAGGCAATTAGGGAGTTAATAAGGCAGTTAATAAGGCAGGCAATTAGGCAGTTAATGAGGCAGGCAATAAGGCAGGCAATTAGGCAGTTAATTAAGCAGAAAATTAGGCAGTTAATAAGGCAGGCAATTATGAATTCGAATAGGCAGGCAATTAGGCAGGAAGGCAGGAAAGCAATTAGGCAGGCAGGCAATTAGGCATGCATTTAAGCAGTTAATTGGGTTAGCAGGCAATTTGGCACGTAATTAGGCAGGCAATTTGGCAGGCAATTAGGCAGGCAATAAGGCAGGTAATTAGGCAGTTAATTAGGCAGGTAATTAGGCAGTCAATTAGGCAGGCAATTAGACAGTTAATTAGGCAGTTAATCAGTGGAAATTAAGCAGTTAATAAGGCAGGCAATAGAGCAGGCAATTAGGCAGGCAATAAGGTAGTTAATTAGGCAAGCAACTAGGCAGGCAATAATGCAGGTATTTAGGTAGTTAATTAGGCAGGCAATTAGGCAGATAATTTGGCAGGCAATTGAACAGGCAATTAAGCAAGCAATTAGGTAGGCAATTAGGCAGATAATTAGGCAGGCAATTAGGCAGTTGATTGGACAAATAATTAGGCACGCAATTAGGCAGTTAATTAGGCAGGCAATTAGCAAGCAATTAGGCAGTTAATTAAGCAGGCAATAAGGCAGGCAAATAGGCAGGCAATAAGACAGCCAATTAGGCAGGCAATTAAGCATTTAATTAGGCAGATAATTAGGCAGGAAATTAGGCTGACAATTAGGCAGGCAAATAGTGAGCAGACAATTAGGCAGGCAATAAGCAGGCAATTAGGCAGTTTATTAGGCAGGCAATTAGGCAGGCAATGAGGCAGGCAATTAGGCAGTTAATAAGGCAGGCAATAAGCAGTTAATTAGGCAGGCAATTAAGCAGGGAAATAAGCAGTTAATTATGCAGGCAATAAGACAGATGATTAGGCAGGCAATAAGGCAGGCAATAAGGCAGTCAGTAAGGCAAGCAATTATGCAGCTAATTAGGCAGGCAATTAGGCAAGCAATTAGGCAGGCAGGAAATTAAGGAAAAAGGCAGGCAATTAGGCAATTAATTAGTTCGCATATCGCAGTTTGCGTTAGAATGTATATGGTATGCGAATTGCGTTTTGCGGTTTGCAGTTTCATTTGCAGTTTGAAGTTCGCAGTTCGCAAATCGCAAATTGTCGTTTGCGGATTTCGGTTTTCGGTTTGTGGTTTATGGTTTGTGGTTTGCTGATTTCCGTTTTCAGTTCGCATTTGCAGTTCGTAGTATGAACTTAGCAGTTTTTCAGTTCGCAGCTTGCAATTCGCAGTGCGCAAATACGCATTTGGCGTTTTTGTAGTTTGCAATTTGCAGTTTTACTTTTTGCGGTTTGCAGCTTGTAGTTCGCTGTTCGCAGTTTTCAGTTTGCACTTCGCATTTTGCAGTTCGCAGTTTGCAGTTCTCATGTAACCGTCAAAAGTTTGTAGTTTGCAGGTTGCAGTTCGCAGTTTGCAGTGTGCAGTTCGGAGTTTGTTTTGGCTGTTAGTAGATATGAATTTCGCAGTTTTCCGTTCGCACATTTCAGTTGCAGTTTGCAGTTAGCAGTTAGGAGTTTAATGTTTGCAGTTTGCAGATCGCAATTTGCAGTTGCAGTTGTCAGTATGCTGTTTGCAGTTATTACGGTGTAGTTTACGGTTTGTGGTTTGCGGTCTGCGGTTTGCAGTTCGCTTTTTGCAGTTTGCAGTTCGCATTTCGCATTTCTCATTTTTCAGTTCGTTTTTCGCAAGTTCGTATATCGCAGTATGCAAATTGTTAACTGCGGTTTTCATTTTGCGGTTTGCGTTTGCAGTTTTAGTTTTTTGTTCGAGTTTGCGGTATGTGGTTTACGTGTTGCAGTTGTAGTTTTCATTTTGATATTTGCAGTTCGCAGTTCGCAGATAGTAGTTCTTAGTTTGCAGTTTACAGTTTTCAATTTGCAGTTAGCAATTTGCTGTTTGAATTTTGTGCTTTGCGTTTGCGGTTTGTTGTTCGCAATTGCAGTTTGCAGTAGTTTGTACGTCGCAGTTTAGAGTTCACAGTTTGCAGTTCACAGTTAGCAGTTTGAAGTTTGTGGTTTGCGGATGTCGGTCTGCGGTTTACGAATCGCAGTTTGCAGTTCGCAATTAGCAAGAAGCAGTTCGTAGTTAGCCGTTTACAGTTCGCAGGTTGCAGTTAGCAGTTTGATGTTCGCATTTCGCTTTTCGCACATCGCAGTTCTGAGAATGCAGTTTGCAGTTCGCAATTGTTAGTTCGCAGTTCAAAGTTTGCAGATAGCAGTGCGTAGTTCTCAGTTTGCAGTTCACAGATTTCTGTTCGCAGTTCTCAGTTTGCAATTCGCAGTTTACTGTTCAGAGTTCGTAGGTTCGCTTTATGCAGTTTGCAGTTCGCAGTTGGGATTTGCAGTTTGTAGTTTGCTGTTTAAATTTTGTGCTTTGCAGATTGCTGTTCGCATTTGCAGTTTGCAGTTTGTAGTTTTGCAGTTCGCCGTTTACAGTTCGCTGTTCGACGTCATCTATCGCCGTTTGCGTTTTTCGGTCTGCAGTTTGCGGATTGCGGTTTTAGTTTTGTGGTTTGCAGTTGGCAGTTTGCTTTAATCAGTTTGCAGTTCGCAATATGCAGTTTGTAGTTTGAATTTTACAGTTTGCAATTTGCACATTGCAGGTCGCAGTTTAGAGTTTACAGTTTGCAGTTCGCAGTTTGAAATTACCAGTTTTCAGTTTTAGGTTTGCGTTTTGCGGTTTGTAGTTGGCATTAGGCAGTTTGCAGTTTGCAGTTCGTAGTTTGCGGAAAATGGTTTTTGATTTTTGGTTTGCGGATTGCCGTTTGCTGTTCGCAGTTTGAAGTTCCCATTTCTCAGTTTGCAGTTTGAGACTAACAGTTCGCAGTTCGCAGATCCCAAACTTCCGCATACGGTTTTCAGTTTGCGGTTTGCATTTGCAGTTTGCAGTTCGCCTTTTGCATTTCGCTGTTCGCAATTCGCAAATCTTTGAGGTTAGTGGTTTGCGGTTCGCTGTTTGCAGTTCACAGTTTTC